>NC_067169.1:10232124-10293204 GCF_903995435.1 Acomys russatus
CGCTCTGGACTGAGTGACCCCCTGTTGGGGGTACCTTTTCTTCGGTGGCCGACCTCTGCCTGGGCGCCAATCTTTTCTGGCAGAATGTGCTCTCGCGGCAGGGTTAGCCCTTTCAAATGTGCCACCCGCCTCTGCAGAGCACCTTTTCTTGGGGCCACTTCTCCCTGTGTGGTGACCGTCACCTGCAGAGGGTCTTCTCCCTGCACCGTTGCCCCTCTTGACTGAGCCATCCACCTCTGCGGGGCACCTTTTTTTCCCTGTATAGAGTGCCCTCTCAGAAAAGCCGCCCTTCTGGGCTGAGTGGCCTGCCTCTGCAGAGGAGCTTTGCTTCCTTTTCTTCGGAGAGTAATCTTTGCATGTGGGGCATTCTTTATGCCCAAAGTGTGCCCTGTCTGCCGAGTCATGCCTTCTGACCCAGCGAAACTCCTCTGCCTGGAAGCTTTTGGGCTGAGGCCCACCTCTGCCTGTGGAGGAACCTTTCCCCACATGCGTTTCCTCTGCCGAGTTAGCCCTTCTGATGGATTCAAAGTCCTCTGCAGGGTGGACTTTCCTAGGGCAACCTCTCCAGGTGTTGTTAACTTGGGCTGCAGAAGGTCCACTTTGGGTAGAGACAACAATTGCTGCTGAGCCACCCACCTCTGCAGAGGAAGTTTTCTTTGGAGACCAATCTCTACACGTGGGACACTTTTTCCTTCGCAAGGGTCTTCCCCCTGCAGAATCGTGCCTTCTGCTGGGGCTTTGAAGCTCCTCTGCAGGGTGCTTTTGGTTGGGGCAACCTCTTCTGATGTTGTTTTCCTCTCCTGCAGAGGGACCCCTCTGTGTAGGCTCAACACTCGCTGTTGAGCCACCCACCTCTGCACAGCGGCTTTTCTTTGGAGACAAATCTCCACACGCGGGGCACTTTTTCCTTCCAAAAGGTCTTCCCTCGGCTGAATTACGCCTTCTAATGGAGCGGAACGCCTCCGCAGGGTGGCTTTGGTTGGGGCAACCTCTCCCGGTGCTGTTCTCTTGTTCTCTTGCCCTGCAGAGGGTCCCCTCTGCGTAGGGTCAAGACTTGCGCCTGAGCCACCCACCTCTGCAGAGCGCCTTTTCTTTGGAGACCAGTCTCCACACGTGCGGCACCTTTTCCTTCCAAAAGGTCTTCCCTCGGCTGAATTACGCCTTCTGATGGAGCGGAACTCCTCTGCAGGGTGGCTTTGGTTGGGGCAACCTCTCCCGGTGTTGTTCTCTGGCCCTGCAGAGGGTCTGCTCTGTGTAGGGCTAACACTGGTGACTGGGTCACCCACCTCTGCAGAGCTGCAGAGTGTTTCCTCTGCCGATTTAGCCCTTCTGATGGATTCAAAGTCCTCTGCAGGGCGGACTTTCCTAGGGCAACCTCTCCCGGTGTTGTTAACTTGCGCTGCAGAGGGCCCCCTCTGGGTAGGGACAACAATTCCCCCTGAGCCACCCACCTCTGCAGAGGAGGTTTTCTTTGGAGACCAATCTCCACACATGGGGCACTTTTTCTTTCCAAAAGGTCTTCCCTCGGCTGAATTACGCCTTCTAATGGAGCGGAACGCCTCCGCAGGGTGGCTTTGGTTGGGGCAACCTCTCCCGGTGTTGTTCTCTTGCCCTGCAGAGGGTCCCCTCTGCGTAGGGTCAAGACTTGCGCCTGAGCCACCCACTTCTGCAGAGCGGCTTTTCCCTGGAGACCAGTGTCCACACGCGGGGCACCTTTTCCTTCCAAATGGTCTTCCCTCGGCTGAATTACGCCTTCTGATGGAGCGGAACTCCTCTGCAGGGTGGCTTTGCTTGGGGCAACCTCTCCCCGTGTTGTTCTCTTGACCTGCAGAGGGTCCTCTCTGTGTAGGGTCGGTATTTGTGCCTGAGCCACCCACCTCTGCAGAGCGCCTTTTCTTTGGTGACCAATTTCCACCCGTGGGGCGTTCCTTCCTTCCGAAGGGCCCCCCCTGTGCAGAGTTAGGCATTCTGATGGAGCAAAACGCCTCTCCAGGGTGGTTTTTCTTGAGGCCACCTCTCCCTGCAGGGTACTGTTTCCCTGGAAAGGAGCCTCTACTACCCCTCTCACCTGACTGACCCTCCTCTGCAGGGCTACTGTTCTGAGGTCGACCTCTCCCTGCAGGGAGCACATTCCTTGCAGAGGGCCCTTTGCCTGCACAGCTACCCTTCTCAGCTGAGCGACCCTCCTCCTCTGCAGGGCACCTTTTTTTCCAGGGCACCTTTTTTCCGAGCCTCTGTGGGGTGTGATCTTGTCCCCCAAAAAGCCTGCTCCCAGAAGAGCTACCCCTTCTAACTGAGCAGCCATCCTCTGCAGGGCTGCTTTTGTTAGGGAAATGTCTCCCTGAAGGGAGATTATTCTCAGAGGACGGGCCTCGCCCTGCACAGCTACCCTGCTTTGATAAGTAGCCATAGCTCTGTGTGCTATGGGCCTTCTTTGGAGGCCGACCTCTGCCTCTGGGACAACCGGTCTCCATAGAGGGTCCCCTCTTGGCATAGTTACCCTTGTCGAGGGAGTGACTTCCCTCTGCAGGCCGCCTTTTGTTGGGTTGACTTCTTCCTGAGGGGTCATCTTTGCCAGCCGAGGGTTTCCTTTCTGCACAGTTACCCTGGTCGGCTAGGCGACCCTCCTTTTCAGGGTGGCTTTGGTTGGTATAACTGGTCCCTGCAGGATGATCTTTGCCTGTGGAGGGTTCTCCAGCACCGCTGTGGTTCTCAGCTGAGTGACCCTCCTCTGTAAGATGGTATTTCTTGGGGCGACCTCTCTGTGCACGGCCAGCTTTCCCTGCAGATGGTGCCCTGTCTGCACACCTACTTTTCTCCATGTGGCACAGTTGACATTTTTTGGCGGCCCAGCCTCTCCCTGAAGGGCAGTCTTCCTCCACCGAAAGTCGTCTTTTGACAGAACGACTTCTCTCTACCTGGCGATCCCTCTCAGCCAAGCATTCTTTCCCAGTAGGATGGCTTGTCTCGGCATAGGGACTCTCGGCCCAACACATTCTCTCTAGAGAATGAGCTTTTTCCATGTGGCGGCTTTTCTTGATAGGGCGGCCTCTCTGTGACCGATGATCTTTCTCTGAAAAGCGATCCTTCGCAGATGATGCCTTTTCTCTGTCGTATCTTTCTCGGAGACATGACGACTCTTGCCAGAGAGGTGGTTCCTAGCAGAGGAGCTTTTCTCTGGGGTACGACCTTTTTCAGCAGGTGAGTTCTTATCGGCAGAGGAAATTTTCTCTGCAGTAGGACCTTTTTCAGCAGAGCGATGCTTCCTGGCTGATAAAAGCACCTTGGCCGAGGGGTGTTCCACTGAAATACAAAGCTTCTCAGCAATGGAGCGGCTACCTGTAAGACCAGGCGTCTCGATGGAGGGGTTTTCCTCTTCCAGGCAGGTATTTTCACTAGCGTGCCGTCTCTCCACCGAATAACTTTTTTTGGCAGAGCGGCCTGGAGGTCTTCCTGGAGGAAGTGACTGAGGCCGCCTCCGTCCGGCTGACTGTCTTCGTCTCGAGGAGCCATTTCTCATCTTCCTAACCTTCCTGCCGCTTGCCGCTGGCTTCATGAAGTCATCTCCTTCAACAAATTGTTGGCCACGCACACGAGGCGTTTTCTTTCTGGAAGTCATTTAAGCAATCTTCATGCTTTATCGTCAAAGGACTGTCAAATTCCCAGAGTTTTATGGGAATGTCTGGAACAATGAACAGGGAATACAACCCAGAAGTCTGTAGTCCGTATTAATTCTGGAACCAGGTTCAAATTTCACGGTTAGTTTCAAATCCAACTCTTTTTCAGGGTGGCGGAGGAGCGGCAGTGAGGAGCGTCACTGCTGAGCATCCAACCGCCAACTAAGGGTGGGTTTCTCTGGTAACTTTCCATACTCAACCGTCGTCGTGAGGGCGGACTTCTCCCGTTCAACCAATCGGAAGACATATGTAAATTGCACTGTGTTCCATAGCCAAATGATTGGACCACCACTCTCATGTCACATGGATGGCACGTGGTGAGGAAGTGTCTTCCAGTTTTTCTTTTCTTTCTTTTTTCCTTTTTTTTTTAAGTGTCTCCCCATACCCCTGACCTTCTCCCCAGCAGACAGGATTTCTCTGTGTAACCTTGGCCGTCTGGGGTCACGTTGTAGACCAGGCTAGCCTGGAACTCAGAGATTAACCTGCCTGTGCCTCTGCATCGTGGAACACTGGGATTACAGGTGTGTGCCACTGAATCTGGCTCTCCAGTTTTTTGTTTTTTGTTTTTTCTTTTAAGACCAGGTTGTCCTCAAAGTCACAAAGATCCCTGAGCCCCTTCTGAACAATTTGGCAATTTTAAAGTAGTAAACACAGAAGGGCTCAGCAATTCCATGGCTAAACATATACAAGGTAAACTGAATATACACAGCTACAGGAAAACTCATACATGCATATTTATAGCAGTGCTTATTCAAAATAGCATGAAGGGCGCAGTAATACAAATGTCTATCAACTGATGAGTGAGTAAACCAAATCTAGTAAATCTATATAGTGGGATATTATCAAGACCTGGAAAGGAATGGCGTTCTGATGAGTGCTACAACATGAACGGCTGTAAGAAATAATCTTTTATGGGTTTGGAGGTCCTCTCTACAACCACCCCCTTACACAGGGACACTCTTGTGCACTGCCCTAGAAAATACATCACTGTCGTTGAATTATATTTTCTATAAAACGCTTCCTTTGGGGTGGTGTGAATACATAGAAAAATAGGGCTCTGGAAGCTCCCAATCTGGCAGGTAGATGGGCACATAAGTAACCTCCTTAGTAGCCAGGAACTAGACCTCAGTCTTTATGAATAAGGTCAGATGAAAATCACCCACTGAATGAAAATTCAGCATGAAATAGAAGAAGTTGGCCATGTGGAAAAGACACCTAACAAACGGTTTCTAACTGTGCTGTGCATTGAGGTACTTAGAAGCTATTAGAGTCCCGTGAATAACAGGCTAGCCTGCAGATGGAGAGGCTGTGTACCTGAAGCAGGCTCTGTTCTTTGCAGAAGGTTACCATCACTAGGAGGCCTTCTCCATGAGAATTCATGTGTCTTTGACTTCTGGTCTAGTAGGTAACTCTTTTCTTCCAACTTACTGTCTTTTTTAGACCTTAAGACACACCCAATTTTTAGAGCAAGAAAAAATATTCTCAACCAAGTTAGTACTAGTATAATAAGATATTTATTAAAATACAACAAAACAAGGAAATATTAAACAGTGTTAACTCCACAGGAGGAAAGACTTAGAGACTCAAACACTCTTCTAATTTTCTGAAGACACACATCATCACTAGTGTCAGAAGTTAGGAAGCTCAGTTGCTGACAATCACTTGTATCACTTTCTTCTCTATCTTCTTATATGACATTATCTTCAGTTCCATCTAAGTCATTGCTATGCCACAGTTTTTGAATGATTGTACAACGATTTCCTCCTTCACTGACTGCCATGATGTTTTACCCTAGTCACAAACTTGAGTGATGGGGGGCCTCTTCATTCGTCCTGTTGGAGTCAGATCATGACTCCCATCAGCCATCCATCTGTTCCATTCCTCTCTCATAAAGACTTTAAATGGTTTGTTGAGTGAAACATCAAGAGGTTGCAACTGGCTGGTAAGACCCCTAGGAATTACAACTAGATGAGTCTTCACCTCTTTAAATCTGTTCTTTGCTGTTCCACTAATATGTGCTCTGAATTAGTAAGGCACTAAGAAAGCAGATTTTTTACAGAAGCCCTCCAGGATGTTTCAAACACATTGTTTTCAATCCATCTGTCATCCACATACGCAGAAGGAACAATTCCAGGCTGGGAGATACAGACCACCAGAGCTGGTGTGCTCTGGGTGAGAGAGGTCCACACGGTGTGGAGCACAGATGGGTCTGGCCTTGGGCCATCCAGCTGGTCCACGGAGGAGTCCCTGGGTCCCGGTGTGTGGGTGCCCAATCCCCAGAGTCTGGACGCATACCTGCCTGTGAGTTGCATCTGTGTTCTACATCTTAGACTCTGTGTCCCAGAGTGAACTGTGGGCTGCAGAACAACAGCATCTGGAACTGCTAGCCCAGGGGAGACTACAGGGTGGATCTGACCTGGGATCACCCTCTCAATCCACAGAAGGGCCCAGGGTACAGGCTGGTGCAGGCACAGTTTCCAAAGCACAAACGCAGGCTAGCACTCTGTCTCAAACCAAACAGTGGGCCGCAGAGCACCAACATCAGGGTCTGCTATCCCATGGAGACCTCAAGGTGTAGAGCATAGGTGGATCTGTTTTCAGGTCACTTGGCTAATCCTCACAGAGTTTACAGGTCTAAGCAGGCACAGGAGCAGTCCCCAATCTTAGCTGCACGCCAGCCAGCACACAACACCCTCATTCTCTGTCTCTGACCGATCAGTAGGCTGAAAGGTGGCAATGTCTGGGGCTACTAGATGAGAAGAGACCACATAGTGAGAGCACAGGTGGACCTGACCTCAGGTCACCCAGCCAAGCCACAGAGAGTTCCAGAGTCCAAGACGGAGCAAGAGCAGGCCTAGTCTCCCAAGCCTAGTTACCCACAGCAAGGCCTCAAGCAGCACCTGGGCCCTGTTTTTCAGGAAGAACTATGGGCCATAAGGTGACAGTGTCTGGGTCTTACAGCCCAGAGGACCTTGCAGTATAGGGCACAACTGGATCTGACCTCAGGCCACCCAGTCAATCCACAGATCTGA
This sequence comes from Acomys russatus, assembly GCF_903995435.1. Taxonomy (NCBI): domain Eukaryota; kingdom Metazoa; phylum Chordata; class Mammalia; order Rodentia; family Muridae; genus Acomys; species Acomys russatus. The sequence goes on from NC_067169.1 coordinate 10,238,834, forward strand.
ACGCAAGCCACCTGCCTGATCCATGGAAGGGTTTGCAGGTGAGGGGTCTCAACCTATGGCCATTCACATAGGACCTGCTCTCAAAGGCCAGTGAAGGACACATTGAAAGTGGTGCGAAGAAGAAAATTCATAGCACTAAGTGCCTTCATAAAGAAATTGGAAACATCTCATGTAGGCAACTTAACGACACGTCCAGAAGCCCTAGGGAAAAAAAGAAGCAGAAACACATAAGAGGAGTAGATGGCTGAAAATAATAAAACTCAGGGCTGAAATAAATAGATTAGAAACAAAGAGAACAATTCAAAGAATCAACAAAACCAAGAACTGGTTTGAGAAAATCAACAAGATAGACAAACCGTTAGCTAAACTAACTAAAAGACAGAGAGACACCATGCTAATCAACAAAATCAGAAATGAAAAGGGAGACAGAACAACAGACACTGAAGAAATGCAAAGAATCATTAGGTCCTCTTTCAAAGGCTTATATGCCACAAAATCTGAAAATCAAAGGGAAATGGACATTTTTCTCGATTGATTCCACTTGCCAAAGTGGAATCAAGATCAGATAAACAAATTGAATAGTCTTATTTCTCCTACAGAAATAGAAGCAGTCATTAAAAGTCTCTCAACCAAAAAGAGAACCCAGGGCCAGATGGTTTCAGCACAGAATTCTACCAGACCTTCAACGAAGAGCTGGTACTGGACTCTTCAATCTACTCCACAAAATAGAAATGGGTGGAATGTTACCAAACTCATTCTGTGAGGCCACAATCACTTTGATACCTAAACCTCACAAAGTCTCAACAAAGAAAGAGAATTTCAAATCAATTTCTCCTATGAAATTGATAAAAAAAAAATTCAATAAAATACTCACAAACTGAATACAAGAACACATCAAAGATATCATTCACCATGACCAAGTAGGCCTCATTCCAGGCATACAGGGATGGTTCAATATATGGAAATCCATCAATGTACTCTGCCATGTAAACAAACTGAAAGAAAAAAACCACATGATCATCTCCTTAGATGCAGAAAAGCCATTTGACAAAATCCAACACCCATTCATGTTTAAAGTTTTGGGGAGATCAGGGATACAAGGCACATACCTAACCATAGTAAAGGCTATATACAGGAAGCCAATAGCCAAAATCAAATTAAATGGAAAGAAATTCAAGGAAATTCCTCTAAAATCAGGGACCAGACAAGGCTGTCCACTTTCTCCGTATCTCTTTAAATAGCTCTTGAAGTTCTAGCCAGAGCAATAAGACAACAAAATCAAATCAAGGGGAACCAAATGGGAAAGGAGGAGAATCATATTATCCCTATTGGCAGATGATATGATAGTGTACATAAGTGACCCACCAAATTGCACCAGACAACTCCTACAGCTGATAAACACCTTCAGCAAATTGGCTGGATACAAAATTAACTCAAATAAGTCAGTAGCCTTCCTGTATACAAATGACAATTGTGCTGAGAAAGAAATTAGGGAAACTACACCCTTCACAATAGCCACAAGCAATATAAAGTATCTAGGAGTAACTCCAACCAAGGAAGTGGAAGTCTTGTTTGGAAAGCACTTCAAATCTCTTAAGAAGGAGATTGAACCTGACATCAGAAGATGGAAAGATCTCCCTTGTTCACGGATCAGGAGAATTAACATAGTAAAAATGGCTATCGTACCAAAGCCATTTATAGATTCAATGGCAATCCCTATCAAAATACCTACACAATTTTGTAAAGACATTGAAAGATCAATTCTCAATTTTTCATATGGAAAAACAAAACACCCAGAGTAGCTGAAACAGTCCTTGTACAAAAAACGATCCTCCAGCGGAATCTCCATAGAGCAACCGTAATTAAAACAGCATGGTACTGACATAGAAATAGGCTGGTTGATCAATAGGATAAGATTGAAGACCCAGAAATAAATCCACACACCTATGGACACTTGATTTTTTGCAAGGAAGCCAAATCTATTCAATGGAAAAAGGACAGCATCTTCAACAAATGGTGCTGGTCTAACTCGATGTCTACATGTAGAAAAATGCAATTGGACCCCTATTTGTCACCATGCACAAAACTCAAGTCCAAGTTGATTAAAGACCTCAATATAAAACCAAGACAATAAATTGGTTAGAAGAAAAAGTGGGGAAGAGCCTTTAACCTCATTGGCACGGGAGACAACTTCCTGTACAGAATACCAACAGCCCAGCCCTTAAGGTCAACAATTATTAATAGACCTCATGAGGCTGAGAAGCTCTGTAAGGCAGAAGAGACTGTCAACAGGACAGCCTACAGACTGGGAAAAGATCTACACCAACCCTTCATCTGAGAAAGGACTAATGACCAAAATATATAAAGATCTCAAGAAATTAAACACCACCAAACCAAATAACCCAATTAAGAAAGGGGGATCAGAGCTAAACAGAGAATTCTCAACGGAGGAATATCGTATGGCTGAAAAACACTTTTAAGAAATGCTCAACGTCCTTAGTTGAAATGCTTATCAAAGCACCTCTGAGATTCTATCTTACAAAAAACTCAAGTGACAGCACATGCTGGTGAGGATGTGGAGAAAGAGGAACACTCCTTCATTGCTGGTGGGAGTGCAAACTTGTACAACCACTGTGTAAGTCAATCTGAAGCTTTCTCAGAAAACTGGAAATAGGGTTTCCTCAAGGCCCACTCTTTAGAATATACCCAAAAGATGCTTTACCACACAACAAGGGCATATGCTCAACCATGTTCATAGCAGCCTTATTCATAATAGCCAGAATCTGGGATCAATCTAGGTGTCCTTCAGTCAAAAAATGGATAAAGAAACTGAGGTACATTTACAATATGGAATACTACTCAGCTATTAAAAACAAGGAAATCCCCAAAATTTGCAGGCAAATGGATAGAACTAGAGATGATCATCCTGAGTGAGTTAACCCAGGCCCAGAAAGATACACATGGTATACAGCCACTTATAATTGGACACTATCCCAACAGGGATGTCCCCTGAAAGTTTTCACTTAGCAGGAGATTGGGATAGATGCTGGGACTTCTTGTTGGGACTCCAGGTGAGAGAGGTATTGGAGAATGGAGAAATAGATGGATCCAGAGGTTCCGCGAAACCTACAAGGAGGCCATCAAGGTTGGCGGATCTGGACCCAAGAGGGTCTGTTCAAACTGCTGCACCAACCAAAGACAATGCATGCAGTAAATCTAGAACCCCTATTCAGAGCTAGCCAATGGACAGCACATTCTCCACAGTTCTGTGGAGAGCAAGGACTGACTGTGACATGAACTCTGGTGCCTCCTAGTTGATGACTTTCCCTTGGTGGGGAGGCCTGGTCACACACAGAGGAAGAGTAAGCAGGCTACCAGTGTGATATCTGATAGGCTGTGACCATATGGTCGGGGAGGAGGTCCCCTTCTGTTCCAGGCCTAGGGGAAAGGAATAGGGTGAAAGAAGGAAGAAGGGTGCAACAGGAGGATAGAAGTGTGGGGATAACAATTGAGATGTAGTCTGAGTAAATCACAAATTAAAAAAAAGAAAAGAAAAGAAATGGAATACGAAATGACGCAATGAGATTCACTGAGAAAAAAAAATTCAGCCTTTCTGTATAGCGCTTTCATCTTCCAAATACAGGAGAGGATGACTGTCACATCAGGGTCTTTAAGAGGTAAAGGAAAGTTTTGCAAGTTTTATGGCCTGCATTAAGGGAGAGGAATTCTAATTTCCTTGGGCCATCTTAAGGAAAAAAATTACTGTTTCACATGCCTCATTTAGGGAGACAGAGCAGAGAGGCAGAGATGGGAGCTGAAACATACTTTGCTTCTGAGGCCTTGTCAATCTCCTTCAGTTCAAAGTATCTAGCATATGAAGTGAACATACTTTGAGAGGCTTAAGAATGTTATATATTATCCCTATGGCTTTTTTCTTGCTTCCTTGAGTTTATAAATCAGGTATAATGGATATTATATACTTTGAAAACATTCTTGATCATTATGCTTATAAACATTTTGTCTAAAACTTTTGGATTAAATTCATTTTCTTGCTTTTCACACCATAGAAATAAACAATTCTCTCTTTTCAGTTACATTATTATTATGAACTCTTGTCAGAACTTGGCGTTTGAAATTTCTCAGTAGCAAATTAAACACAGCTGCTTCAAGTTACTGTCATCACCAGACAGGTTTGTTGTTGTTTTATTCTTATGCTTTGCTGAAGGTTCTCCAGTCAGCAAAGGCCAAACCTCTTGCTTTAACAAAGAAGAAATATCTCAGAGCCCTATGAATAATCCTGCGTTGCAATATTTGACCATGTCCCCTGGAGGGGGAGATCTGGTGGCACTCAGAGGAAGGATAGCAGGTTACCAAGAAGAGACTTGATACCCTATGAGCATATACAGGGGGAGGTAATCCCCCACAGGAACAGTCATAGGGGAGGGGAATAAGGGGAAAACGGGAGGGAGGGAAGAATGGGAGGATACAAGGGATGGCATAACCATTGAGATGTAACAAGAATAAATTAATAAAAAATTTTTTTAAAAACCTCTGTATCAGAAGCCATAATACACATGCAAAGGTTCTGTAGGGTAAAATAGAAATACCTATTTGTATATATTTATTACATATAATAAAATAAAGTAAACTTTTCTAAAAAAAAAAAAAGAACTGCATTGCATATCAAAGAGCAGACTCTTTATTAAGTCTTAACCAGGTTTTTGTCAAGTTAATCTTCTATATTCTCTTCCCAATAAGACCTTAACTCTGGACTTCCTTTTCTGTCTTTGCATTGCATATTTTAAACAAGAATCCAGGAAGTTAGTGTGTTAGTTACTTTTGTATCATCATGACAGCATGTTTGACAGCAACAACTGAAGGAACAGGCCTGTTTATTTTGGCTTACAGTTTCAGAATTTGTCTATCATAGTTTGAAAAACATGGTAGGGGCTAGGTAGGTAAAAGCACTTGCTATAGAAACATGAGAACCTGAGTTCTCATGCCTGGAATCTGAGTAAAGGCTGAATTATAGCACAAGTGCATGTAATCCCTGCACCCATATTTGGAGAAGGGAGGCAGAGATAGGAGAATCCCTGGAAGCTTGGGGGCTAACTAACCTGGTATATGCAGAGAACTCAACAATAATAAATGGACCCTCTTCTAAACAAGATAGAATGAAGAAACAACATCCAAGGCTGTCCTCTGATTGCCATGTTGTGGCACATATGTGCCCATAATCGCATACACAAGTGCACCTGCACACATTAAAGACATATCTCTCTCTCTCTCTCTCTCTCTCTCTCTCTCTCTCTCTCTCTCTCTCTCTCTCTCTCTCTCTCACACACACACACACACACACACACACACACACATATATACCACCACAAAAGAAAAATCCATTGTGAATCTATTTAGTGTAAAAGTATTATTTATTAGCCTGATGTAATTGTAGTTGAAAATTTACTGCCTCCATCTGCTAACCTAGGCCTAGTCCTGGAAGCTTCTAGCCTCTGTCCATCTAATCTAGGCCTAAAATGCTTTCGGCCTGAGTTTTACGCAGAATAATCTCACCCTCTGAGCAGAGAAGTTAGTGTTATAATGAGCAAAGCTTACTCCAGGTTCCCAGAAGGAATGAGTCCCTTTTAAGTTGTCTGAGGGCCTTACCTAAAGCAGCAGCAGCAGTGACAGCAATATGAACTCTGTAGAAGCACTCCCAGTCATTTAAAGGGGGCAGCAGGTTTTTCATCACCACTGAGATAACTAGCTCCAGGTACCATGTTCTTCAATTTCTTATAGAACACCCCAAGTGCATAAGCCTCAGAACTCCTATTACCAGAATCCACAAAGCCATCCCAGAATGATTTTAAGTTGGGTCTAATCACTGTGTTCCTTCCCCTGTATCTAGCAGTATCAGAATTGCTTCAAGTGATGTTAGGAATCCAGCTAAGGGGAAGCTAAGTTGGGAAAATAATCTATGCCTGGTGACTTATAATTATGTATTTCTTGGTCACTTTGTCAATTAAAACATATCTGGACTCACCAAGGTAAAATTTTACTAGAAAGGATTTATTATCGCCAGTTGGAAAATTTTCAAGGGTTAAACAAAACAGGCCATTTTCCCCCAACAATGGGCAAATAAACAAGGCTCAAAAGAACCATGAACTGGGAAATAGGATGAAGCATGCTTTGAATTGATCATACATGAGAGAGTATTTTACCGTTATATAAGCTTATTTTTATGAGAGATTGTTGACTGTGGGACAAAGTTCAGAGGGCTGGAGGAAGGAGCGATGCTTAACTCAACATTTTGTTTAAAAGTGACCTGCCACCTGTCACTGGGGTGAGACGATTCAGCTAATCATCCAGGAGGCAAATCATGGAACAGTCTGTCTGGCTTGGTCTGAGTCTCATTCAAGTCACAGAAGGAAGGTTGATTGGTTTCCACCAAAGCCAAAGAGACCATGGCATTTCTTAATTATCACTAGTCTGTAAGAGCATAGGGCTCTGGTAAAATTCAACATTGCTCTTTATACATGTTTAGGCTCCTTTTAGTATCCACAGAAGACTGTTTCCAGGACTCTGTAGATATCAGAATCCAAAATCTGCAGGTGCTCAAGTTTCTGCTATTATAAGGTATACTATTTGCACAGAGCTATTTGTATACTCTGATAAACTATAATGTAACTGTAAATTGCTCCTGGTACTCAATACACAGAAATTGCCATGTTAGTGGCTACAAGACTATGTATTTTGTGGACTAATAACAAGAAAAGAGCTCTGTGTGTTACACACACACACACACACACACACACACACACACGTACACATTTGCCAAACACATTTGGTCTTTGGCTAGTTGAATTTTTGGATGCAGATATTCGGAGGGTTGGGAGAACCTTTAGAAATTTGTAGCACTTTTGTAATAAAGAGAATAACCTAAAGAACTAATTATTCCATGCACAGTACTGACCCATGAGACATAATGGAACAAAATTCAGGGCCACCTGACAGAGAGATAAACCTGTTTTTTAGGATTCCAAGTGCGGGATTGGAATGTTCTCTTGAGAGAACAGGTGAGGTTAATTCACTAGAAGAGCAACCACCTTGTGTAGGAGCTTAATTGGTGCCAGCTGAAAAGATCCCACGAACGGACTCTGGGCGGAGATCTATAAATGAGCCCAGAACTGGAGGCGGGGGATTTTTTTTTTTTTTTTTTTTGGAGACTTGTGATAGATTCGGCTGTTCATCGCTGCTTTTCAAAATGCTCCTAGAGAGAACCGCTCAAGGGATGGCTTTGGGGTTCCAGCTCCTGCTGAGGTTCTGGGTTCTGGTTACCCCAGGTTCCAGTAGAAGAAATCCTGTGGCTCATGCCCGGAGAATCGTTCCTCGGAACCGATATCCTTAAGGTTTTGTTATTGGGTCCATTAATCCTCATTTTCTATTGTTTTGGTTAGTCAGGTTATAAGTGACGTAGGCTTGGTCACTAAGTTGTTAATAAAATATAATGGTTAAGATAAATGAGCCAACAAGTGGCGCCCAATGTGCTTTGGACATCATGGGAAACTTAACTTCTGATGTTGTGGAGGAAGATAATGGTTTTCAAGAGACAGTATTGCTTTTTCAAGGTGTTGGCAAAATCACAGCTGCTGTTACAAAGTCCTTTCCTGCCTCAAACCCAGATGGAATTTTTTTCTTGATCTTTTTACTGTATAATATATTTAAAAGGTTTGGGAGAAAGACCGATAAGATGCAAAAAGATGCATTCAAAAGCACAGGGACACGTGTGTTCTGTCCTTTTGGAAAGAATTACTGACTTGACTGAAAAAATGGGCGAAAGGCAGAAAAAAAACTGGAAGGGCTGGAAAAGCAGAAGGCACCTTTGGTTAAAAATGGTGGAGAAGGTCAGAAACCAGAGGAAAAGGAAAGCAGACAGACCAAAAAGCCTTTGGAGGAAAATGTCCCAGTGGAGGACACCTCCAGAGTCGCCCATACACCTTCAGCTTTTCCAGTCACTGTAAGACATGTGCCAGTGCAAATTGGTGCTGAGGGTTATGATGAAATGGCCTGGTGTCCTGTAGACATGACAAATTTAAAACATTTTAAAGAATCTGTCGTCAAATATGGTATGCACCCTGCCTTCGTTAAGCAAATGTTAAACAGCTGGGCCACTCAGAATAGACTTGTCTTGGGCCCCCATAAACAATGCCAGCCAAATTCCTTTGGCCAGTCCAGAAGTGACAAACCCGCAGGAAAACGGGAACTGAGTATTAGTGATCTAATGCATGCTACTGAAGGCAGTGCAGCCTTGGATCTGGCTTCAAATATGTCTCTTACCCTATCTCCCCAAGTTGAATGTTACAAATTAAATACTGGTGTGTTCGGTCCTTTGCCTTCAGGCACAGTAGGAATGGTTCTGGGAAGAAGTGGGCTGACTTCTCAGGATTTTATTGTGCATCCCGGTATTATAGATGGAGACTCTAAGGAGGAAATAAAAATCATGGCATGTGTAAAAAAAGGAGATGAAAATCAATGCCGGGGATAGAATTGCGCAACTCTTACTGTTTCCTTACATTAAGGGCAAAGCCGCTCCAGTGGAAAGGACTGGTGCATTCAGAAGCACAGGGACACGTGTGTTCTGGCAAACGGTAATTAATGATCAGAGACCTAAGTTAATTATACCCTTGAATGGTGTTAAAATAGAAGGCTTGGTGGACACATGTCAATCATGTGTCAGAGGTCTTGGAACCAAAATTGGCCACTTAAGAAGGTTTATATAGAAACTGGTAAGTTATCTCAAATAAAACAAAGTGTGCAGTGGCTTGAGTGTATGGGACCAGAAGGGCAGACAGGGAGGCTGAAGCCCTATGTGGCTGACATTCCCATAAATCTATGGGGAAGAGATCTCTTATAAGAATGGGGTACTCAGATTACTATTGCTGCAAATACAGAGATAAACAATGTTGAAACTAGGGATGAATTGGTACGCTCTTCTGGGGAAGAGATTAATGTAAGTGATCAGGGGTGACCATAAGCTATGCCCACTGACCAACCTCAGAACTCTTCAGGTTTAGAATGTCAAAATATATAAGAGGGGCCACTGCTGAGATACCAACAGCCCTGCCCCTAAAATGGATTTTAAATAGACCTGTATGGCAGGAGCAGTGGCGCTTAACAAAAGAAAAGTTGCAGGTGCTTCACTGTTTAGTGAAAGAGGAGCTAGAGGCTCAACACATCGAAGAATCTTCCAGTCCCTGGAATTCCCCTGTGTTTGTGGTAAGGAAGAAATCAGGTGGGTAGAGAATGATAACGGATTTGAGAGCCATAAACAAGGTGATTCAACCCATGGGTTCGCTTCAACCTGGAATTCCTTTACCTTCCTTGTTACCTAGGTCTTGGCATATAATTACAATTGATTTAAAAGATTGTTTTTTCACCATACCTCTACATGAGAAGGACAGGGAAAGGTGTGCTTTCTCAGTGCCTACTCTGAGCAGTAGTGGTCCAATGAAGAAATATCATTGGGAGGTACTTCCACAGGGAATGTTGAATAGCCCAACTTTATGCCAGTATTTTGTGCAACAACTTTTAGAAATAATTCATAGGCAGTTTCCTCGATCTATCATATACCATCACATGGATGATATTCTGCTGGCTGATTCCAATCATAGTGTTGTAGAAAAAATGTTTCAGGAAGCACAAAGAATTCTGCCATGCTGGGGATTACAGATTGCTGTGAAAAAATACAAAAAGGAGATTCAATTACCTGTTTAGGCTATAAAATAACTGAACAAAAAGTTCGACCACAAAAGGTACAGATCCATGGAGATCAATTACAAACCCTTAGAGTTTCAAAAATTATTGGGAGATATTAACTGGTTAAGGCCTACAATTGGGTTAGCTACCTATGAGTTAAGTAACTTGTTTCAAACATTACAAGGGGATTCAGATTTAAACAGTGCAAGGTGTCTAACCACTGAGGCAGAAAAGGAGTTAATTCTGGTGGAGGAAAAATTTCAAAAAGGCATATGTGGATAGAATTGATCCTGAACTTGGTTGCATTCTGGCTATTTTGCCTTCAAAACATTCTCCTACTGGGCTTCTTATTCAAAGGGAAGACAGAATCATACAATGGATATTCCTGGCTAATAAACAAACCAAAAAATTGAAAACAGGCATAGAGAAAATTTCTGAATTGATTACAAAGGGAAGAATAAGGTTGCGCCAACTGTCAGGGATGGACCAGGTGGAAATTGTAGTGCCTCTTACTGATTCTGAGATTATGTCATTATGGGTAATTAATGAAGACTGGCACAAAGCTTGTAGTAACTATTTGGGAGACATTAACAATAGATACCCAAAAAGCAAACGCACGCAGTTTATAAAAAGAACTAATTGGATCCTTCCAAGTATTGTAAAGAGGTCACCAATCTCAGGGGCACCCACCTTCTTCACTGATGTAAATAAATCAGGTATGGCTGGTTATAAGTCTGAGAAAATAACTAAGGTGATCAAAAGCCCGTTTACATCAGTTCAAAAATCAGAATTATATGCAATCTTTATGGTATTGTTAGATTTTCCTGAATCTCTTAATATAATTACTGACTCTCAATATGCTGAAAGAGTAGTTTTGCATATAGAAACTGCCGAATTTACTGCTAATAACACAGAATCGACTACATTATTTATAGAACGGCAACAGGTCATCAGAAGCAGATTTTATCCCTTGTATATTGCTGATATTCGATCCCATACAGATTTACCAGGTCCATTGGCAAAAGGAAATGAAGAGATTGACAAATTATTGATAGGTAATGTATTTGAAACCTCAAAATTTCATGAAAAACATCATGCCAATGGTAAGAAGTTGAAGAAAAGATTCTCTATTACTTGGCAACAAGCCAGAGAAATAATTAACAAGTGTCCTACATGTTCCTTGTAGTCAAATACCATTACCTGCTAGAATTAACCCTAGAGGTAACAAAAGGAATGAAATTTGGCAAATGGATGTGTTTCATTTTGCAGAATTTTGAAAAATGAGGTATGTGCATCATACCATTGATACATATTCAGGTTTTCAATGGGCAACTGCCTTAAAATCTGAAAGGGCTGATTGTGTGATTACTCATTTACTGGAAATAGTGGCATTTATGGGAATACCTGCACAAATTAAGACTGACAATTCTCCTGCATATGTGTCCCTTAAGATGAAAAACTTCTTTATGTATTAGAATATAAAACACGGTACTGGTATAACTCACAATACCACAGGACAAGCAGTTGTGGAAAGAGCTAATCATACCTTAAAAGAAATGCTTATTAAACAAAAGGGAAGGGTAAAGACACCCATGGACCAATTAAATAATGCTTTGTTGACTCTAAATTTTTTTAATGTTAATGATGAAGGGTCGTCAGCTGCGGAGAGACATTGGGTGATAGAAAAAACTAAGGAGCTGGGACAGCCAATATTCTACAAGGATTTGTCTAGTATGGAATGGAAACCTGCAATAATTTTAAGATGGGGTCGTGGGTATGCGTATGTTTCCACAGGGAGTGAAAAAATATGGCTACCAACCAAACTTAAAAAGATTAGATCTGGCCATATAGCAAGCCAATCTTTTTTTTTTTTACATTATTTTTTTTATTAATTTATTCTTGTTACATCTCAATGTTTATCCCATCCCTTGTATCCTCCCATTCCTCCCCCCCCCATTTTTCCATTATTCCCCTCCCCTATGACTGTTCCTGAGGGGGATTACGTCCCCCTATATATTCTCATAGGGTATCAAGTCTCTTCTTGGCTACTTGCTGTCCTTCCTCTGAGTGCCACCAGGTCTCCCCCTCCAGGGGACATGGTCAAATGTGAGGCACCAGAGTACGTGAGAAAGGCGTATCACACTCTCCACTAAACTGTGGAGAATATTCTGACCATTGGCTAGATCTGGGAAGGGGTTTAAAGTTTACCTCCTATATTGTCCTTGGCTGGTGCCTTAGTTTGAGCGGGACCCCTGGGCCCAAATCTAGCAAGCCAATCTTAAGAGCTACCTGGTTCTTACAACTTGACATTGTTTCATACAGCTTGGAGAACTAATGCCCTCTTCTGGCCTGCTAGTGTACATGCAGGTAGAACCCTGTATTATTTGCAAAAAGCAGGACAAAGCTGAAGACGAAGCAGGCAGCCTGGGTGATTAAAACACAAAAGCATGCCTCTGACCCTTTGAGCAAGTTCCTCAACTGATCTTTCCTTGAAAAATTATATATGTACTAGCATACCTATACTAATGATTTCAAAGGTTTGCTTACTTTCAGAGGAAAAAAAAAAAGCCCAGGACAATGATGAAGATCGAACTTCTGCCTCTGGCGCTACTGCTTCCCTTAGAAATTGCATGCAACATTCCTCTAAACTTCCCAATTTTATTCAATCAGGTTCCTCCTTTTAGAATGACTGGTATTCACTCTTATTATTTTACTTTCATATCATTCAGGTCTTGAGTAAATTTTAAGACACAATTTATCTGATGTTTAAGGGATTTAAAACAATATTGGTATTATATTTCTATCTAGTTCCATCTACTTTATTGTCTAATATTTATATTGTTTCTATGTGTTTGCATTCTATTGTGTAACATATTTTCTCTATCCTTATGTTTATTTATAAGTATCTAATGATAGATCTTATGTAGTAATTTCTCAGTCATGGAATAAAGCCTGATTAGTAATATAGGAAAAAAAAAGAAAGAAATTGCATGCAACCATTGATAGTCTCCCAACCAAAAAAAAGCCCAGGACCAGATGGTTTCAGCACACAATTCTACCAGTCCTTCAAAGAGGAGCTAATACCAATACTATTCAAGCTATTCCAAAAGATAGAAATGGACGGAATATTACCAAATACATTCTATGAGGCCACAGTCACATTGGTAACTAAACCACACAAAGACCTGACAAAAAAAGAGAATTTCAGACCAATTTCTCTTATGAACATTGATGCAAAAATACTCAACAAAATTCTCGCAAAGCGAATACAACAGCATATCAAAGACATCATTCACCATGACCAGGTAGGCTTCATTCCAGGCACGCAAGGATGGTTTAACATACGGAAATCCATCAATGTAATCCACCATATAAACAAACTGAAACAGAAAAACCACATGATTATCTCTTTAGATGCAGAAAAAGCATTTGACAAAATCCAACACCCATTTATGTTCAAAGATCTGGAGAGATCGGGAATACAAGGCACTTATCTAAACATAATAAAGGCCATATACAGCAAACCAACAGCCAACATTAAATTAAATGGCGAGATACTCAAGGAAATTCCTCTAAAATCGGGAACCAGACAAGGCTGCCCCCTGTCCCCTTATCTCTTCAATAGAGTTCTTGAAGTTCTAGCCAGAGCAATAAGACATCATAGGAGATCAAGGGGATCCAAATGGGAAAGGAAGAAGTCAAATTATCCTTATTTGCAGATGATATGATAGTGTATATAAGTGACCCCCAAAATTCCACCAGAGAACTCCTACAGGTGATAAACACCTTCAGCAAATTGGCAGGATACAAAATAAACTCAAAAAAGTCAGTAGCTTTCCTGTATACAAATGACAAACAGGAAGAGGAAGAAATTAGGAAAATTACTCCCTTCACGATAGCCACAAACAATATAAAATATCTAGGAGTAACTCTAACCAAGCAAGTGAAGGACTTATTCGAAAAAAACTTCAAACCTCTGAAGAAAGAGATTGAAGATGACATCAGAAGATGGAGGGATTTACCTTGTTCGTGGATCGGGAGAATCAACATAGTAAAAATGGCCATCTTACCAAAAGCAATTTACAGATTCAACGCAATTCCTATCAAAATACCTAAAAAATACTTTGAAGATGTTGAAAGATCAATTCTCAAATTCATATGGAGAAATAAAAAACCCAGAATAGCAAAAATAATCCTATACAACAAAAGATCCTCCGGAGGAATCTCCATACCTGATCTCAAGCTGTACTACAGAGCAACAGTAATTAAAAACAGCATGGTACTGGCAAAGCAATAGACTTGTGAACCAATGGAATCGAAGACCCAGAGATGAATCCACACACATTTGCTCACTTGATTTTTGACAAAGAAGCCAAATCTATTCAATGGAAAAAAGGATAACATCTTCAACAAATGGTGCTGCACTAACTGGATGTCTACGTGTAGAAAAATGTAATTAGACCCTTATTTGTCACCATGCACAAAACTCAAGTCCAAGTGGATTAAAGACCTCAACTTAAAACCAGAGACATTAATTCAGTTAGAGGAAAAAGTGGGGAAGAGCCTGGGACACATAGGCACAGGAAACAACTTCCTGAACAGTATACCAACAGCCCAGGCCTTAATGTCAACAATTAATAAATGGGACCTCATGAGGCTGAGAAGCTTCTGTAAGGCAGGAGACACTGTCAAGAGAACAAAGCGACAGCCTACAGAATGGGAAAAGACCTTTACCAACCCTTCATCTGACAAAGGTTTAACATCCAAAATATATAAAGAACTCAAGAAATTAAACACCACAAAACCAAACAACCCAATTGCGAAATGGGGCTTGGAACTTAACAGAGAATTCTCAACAGAGGAGTATCAAATGGCTGAGAAACACTTAAAGAAATGCTCGTCCTTGTTAGTCATCAGAGAAATGCAAATCAAAACGACACTGAGATTCCATTTTACACCCATCAGAATGGCTAAGATCAAAAACTCAAATGACACCACATGCTGGCGAGGATGTGGAGAGAGAGGAACACTCCTTCATTGCTGGTGGGAATGCAAACTAGTACAACCACTTTGGAAATCTATCTGGTGCTTTCTCAGACAAATGGGAATAGGGCTTCCTCAAGACCCAGCCATCCCACTACTTGGAATATACCCAGAAAATGCCCTACCACACAACAGGGACATATGCTCAACCATGTTCATAGCTGCCTTATTCATAATAGCCAGAACATGGAAACGGCCTACGTGTCCCTCAGTAGAAGAATGGACTAAGAAACTGTGGTATATTTACATGATGGAATACTACTCAGCTATTAAAAATGAGGAATTCCCGAAATTTGTGGACAAATGGATTGATCTAGAAATTATCATAATGAGTGAGTTCACCCAGAAGCAAAAAGAGACAAACGGTATATACTCACTTATATCAAAACACTAGTCCAAGGGATACGTACCATGAAAATCTTTACTTACCAAGAAAGTGGGTCAGAGGAGAGGATATCCGATTGAGACTTTAGGCAAGAGTAGCATGGAAGAAAGAGGAAATAATAGGATCCACAGGGTCCTGGAAACCTACAAGAAGAACTTTATGACAGGCAGATCTGGATCGTGAGGTCCTCCTCAAACTAAGGCACCAGCCAAGGAGAATATAGGCAGTAAGCTTCGAACCCCTACTAGGACCTAGCCGGCGAACATGATATTCTCCACTGTTGAGTGCAGAGTGAGACCCGACTCTCACACGAACTCTGGTGTCCCTTTTCTGACCATGTCTCCCGGACGGGGAGACCTGGTGGCACTCAGAGGAAGGATAGCTAGTTACCAAAAAGAGACTTGATATTCTGAGAGCATATATAGGGGGAGGAGGTCTCTCTCAGTCACAGACATAGGAGAGGTGAGAAGGGGAGAAATGGGAGGGAGGGAAGAATGGGAGGAAACAGGGGAAGGGCTAACAATTGAGATGTAATATGAATAAATTTATTTAAAGAAAAAGAAATGCTCGACCTCCTTAGTCATCAGAGAAATGCAAATGAAAACAATACTGAGATTCCATCTTACACCCATCAGAATGGCTAAGATCAATAACTCAACTGACACCACATGCTGGCTAGGATGTGGAGAAAGAGGAACACTCCTTCATTGCTGGTGGGAATGCAAACTAGTACAACCACTTTGGAAATCTATCTGGTGCTTTCTCAGAAAAATAGGAATAGGGCTTCCTCAAGACCCAGCTATTCCACTCCTTGGAATATACCCAGAAGATGCATTACCACACAACAGGGACATATGCTCAACCATGTTCATAGCTGCCTTATTCATAATAGCCAGAACATGGAAACGGCCTACGTGTCCCTCAGTAGAAGAATGGATAAAGAAACTGTGGTACATTTACACTATGGAATACTACTCAGCTATTAAAAACAAGGAATTTCTGAAATTTGTGGACAAATGGATTGAACTAGAAATTATCATGAGTGAGTTCACCCAGAAGCAAAAAGAGTTAAATTGTATATACTCACTTATATTGAGACACTAGTCCAAGGGGTACGTCCCCATGAAAAACTTTACCTACCAGAAAAGTGAGTCAGAGGGGAGGACATCCTATTGAGACTTTAGGTGTGAGAAGCCTGGGAGAATGAGGAAATAGTAGGATCCAGAGGGTCCTGGAAAACTACAGGCGGGTCTGGGCCCTGGGGTCCTCTTCAAACCATGGCACCAGCCAAGGAAAATATAGGCAGTAAACTTCGAACCCCTACCCAGACTAGCCGATGGACAGGACATTCTCCACCTTTAAGTGGAGAAGGAGGTCTGACTTTCACACAAACTCTGGTGCCCCATATTTGACCATGTCCCTTGGATGGGGATGCCTGGTGGCACTCAGAGGAAGGATAATAGGTCACCAAGAAGAGACTCGATACCCTATGAGCATATACAGGGGGAGGAGGTCCCCCTCAGTCACAGTCATAGGGGAGGGGAATAGGGGAGGAAGCGGGAGGGAGGGAGGAATGGGAGGATACAAGGGATGGGCTAACAACTGAGATGTAATATGAATAAATTAATAATAAAAAAGGAAAAAAAAGAAATTGCACACATAATTACAATAAAATGGCTAGCCAAGGGATCGATCCCAAAAAGACTGGACAAAAACAGATACAGCTAGCTTTTCCAGCACTTGGCCAATATATTAATTTTCTAGGGTACCAAAAAACATTTTTCTCCTAAATAGCATAAAATAATTTTGAGAACAAGACACCCTCATGCCCAGTAGGTTGGGTGGGTGTTTTTGGTGGGTTATCATTGCTTATTTTTGCCTAAGAGAGTTAGTTGACATTAATAAAAGTTTCATTTGGGGATTTCTTTCTTCTATTTTTCTTTCTCTCATCTTTCTATACCATCTAATATTAAGGAAAAGGGGAGAAGGAAGGGAGGATATAGGTTGAAGGAAGGGAGGATATAGGTTTATAGAATAAAAAGTAGATTATTGAATCTACTAGCCTCAAATAATTTGCATTGGTATTCAAATATTTCACATTGGTATTGTAGATTGATGGAAATTTATGATTGTTTTCCTTTTTCACCTTTTGCTTTATGTATTACATATGGCATGTTAATGGAAACTTAAATTGTATATTGTATGTTGCTATAAACATAAGATCATTTTGTTTGACATTTATTTAATGTATTATACATGTTCAACTTATTTGAAAAGGTGAAAAATAGCTATTATAACTTGTTCAGGATGGTTGGAAATAGAAATTGGTAGTTGGTCACTTATAAATCTTACTAGATACTAGATTACTTAATTATAGAATAAGCTTTATTTAGATTTTTGTATATGTTTTCAAAGGAATAGGTAGATGATAGATAGATGGTCTTCAAACGCTTCAGAGATCTACAGAAAATGGCATTTAATAATAAAGGGCTTTTATGACAGAGACACATCCGTTCCTCGCTGGGCCTCCAATCTAATTATGCAGGCATCAAGAAATGATAGTGGCAGATAGACACTGGACTGAGGAACTTTGCTTATCTCTATGACTGATGAGAAAATGACTGCCTGATATGATCAAGCCTGATACTGAGCAATTGGCTGCCCAGCCTTGCAGAGACAAGATGGGCTAATCCTTCAGGATTCATGCTTCAGAGCAGTCTCTGAGATGCTTTGAACTGGCTGGCTGAAGGTGGGGTGCAACTACAATGGAAAAGTGATAGTCCAGAAACTGTCTGCCAAATGCCTTGGGCCGGCTGGCTGAAGACTGGAAGCCCTGAAAATGGAGAGGAACTTGTCAGTGTCCAGACAGTCAGCTCTCTGTCCTGTCAATACTTTTGGAAGTTGATTGCCTGCACTTCCTTCATATTAGATAGTTTTTCCTTCTGGGGTCTCTGATGGAGTTAAAGACTAGATAGCCACAGTTTGATTATAGGTTTAGTTAAAAGAATCAGTACTATAGGATAGTGAAATAATTTCCTAAAAATTGTTAACTATAAATAGACCGGTTCTTATAAATGTTGACTTAATGGACAATTCTTAGTTTGTTGTATATAGCTTATTTTATTAAATAGAAAGAGGGAGATGAAGGAGAGATAAACCTGTTTTTAGGATCCCAAGTGTGGGATCAGAATGGTCTCATGAGAGAACAGGTGAGGTTAATTCACTAGAAGAGCAGCCATTTCAGGCAGGGGCTTAATTGGTGCCAGCTGTAAAGATCCCGTGAACAGACTCTGGGAGGAGATATATAAATGGGCCCAGAACTGGAGGCAGGGAGCTTTTTGGAGATGTGGGATAGATTCAGCTGTTCGTCGCTGCCCTTCAAAATTCTCCTAGAGTGAACTGCTTGAGGGACAGCTTCAGGGCTACGACTCCTGCTGAGGTTCTGGGTTCTGGTAACCCCAGGTTCCAGCAGAAGAAATCCTATGGCTCATGCCTGAAGAATTATTCCTCAGAACTGATATCCTTAAGGTTTTTTTTATTGGGTCCATTAATCCTCATTTCCTATTGTTTTGCTTAGTCCAGTTATAAGTGATGTAGGCTCGGTCACTAAGTTGTTAATAAAATATATTGGTTAAGAAAATTGAGCCAGGGTTTTTCCAAGATGGTGTCAACCAGTATGCACTGTATCTGATCTACTGTGAGGAGACCAGGGGCTTGAATGAGCCACAGACTGCTGGATCTTGAGAACTGTAGGTGACTTGGGTGCCAAACTCCGCAGACCACTGGTGGGCCTAACCTAGGGACAAGCAACAGCCTGGAGGTGCTAAACCCACTCCCCAGACTCTGGAACAGAATCTACATGTGAGCTGTAGCTGGCATATAAAGCACAAATTCGTTTTGTGGGGAGGTGGTTTTCCGGAGCCCCTGGCCTGAGGAGTCTCAGGGAATAGGGTGAAACTGCCCTTGGATCCCTCAACCCCTCCCACACCAAACTGTGGAGGTCGCCCGCCCAGGCCAAGTGGAAACACAGGCGGTGGAGCCCACCAAAATCAGCTAGAGAGGGTGTGCAGGTCGCAGGCTGTCCTGGGCCCAATGTAAAGCCAGACACAATGATCTGAACCTGCAAACAGGGGCAGTTAGAAACCAGCTTGGACTGCTCCCACAGGCCCATCAGAATCTTCCACACTATCGGGAGACATGGGTTGTGCCTGTGGTGTTTAATTGCTGACCTAGAGGGATCTCTTAGTGTCCTGGCTTCCAAGGGCACGTAAAGTGCTGCCACTTTGGATCCTGCATGTGGTCTGAATCTGTATTGTCTCTGGCCCGCGGTGCACTGATCCTGCACTCTCCAACAGACAGAACCTAGCTGGGTCAGCTCCCACAGGCCCAGCAAGATTTCCCACAATATTGGGAGATGTGGGTCGTCCCTGCAGTGTCTAATTGCTGACCTAGATGGTTCTCTAAGCGTCCCGGCTACCATGGCTTTGGAGAGTGCTGCCACTTTGGATCCTGCCAGTGGCCTGAATACGTATTGCGTCTGGCCCTGCATGCTACAACAGACAGAACCTAGCTGGTTCAGCTCCCACAGGCCTGACAAGATCTCCCACGTTCCTGGGAGATGCTGGGCACTTCTACAGGGTATAGAGGCAGAGGTAAAAGACAGCTACAGCCCAGAAAATCATGTCCAGCTGGGGTCTTGGCTACAAAGCAACAGGAAGGACAGGCAGCTGGGATCAACCTACACAACCAGAGTGCTTGTGTACTGTCCTTGTTCTAGGTCCCAAAAGTGCTGATCTGAATTACACCAGTAAGGTGAAAGGGTCCAAACAGAAACCTACTTTGGCTGACTCAGTCTGGAGCCTACGGTGTAGAGAAAAATCTCCAGGAGTGGAAACTGGACCGCCTGCCTGTTCCAGGGAAATACTCCTTGATCCCCATAGCAAAAGCACCTGACCTATAATCAGTCATCAACTATCCACTCTCCACCAGTGAAGGTCACTAAAAGGTCCCTCCCAACATCATAGACACCAAAATGACAAGAAGACAGTGAAAGAATGCTAACAAAAACCGAGACAATTTGGCATCTCCAGATCCTAGCAATCCCAATGAAAACAACCCAACGAACCCCAAAACAATCGATATACAAGAAAATGACCTCAAGTCCTTAGTAAATAAGATAATAGAAGAAATGAATAAAATATGTAAACAACTGCAGGAGGAGGCAAACAAGAGGGCTGAAGATTTAAAAGAGTCAAAAAAAGAGGCACTAGAAGAATTTCAGAAAAACACAAATAACCAGGTGAAGGAAATCATTAAAACAGTTCAAGACCTTAAGATAAAAATGGAAGGTATGATAAAGGAACACACAGAAGAAAAACATGATCGAGAGGCATCAGAGAAGAAAGCAAGCATCTCAGAGGTGACCTTATCTAACAGAATGCAAGAAATGGAGGAACAAATATCGGGACTTGAAGATACAATCATAGAACTCAAAACAACTATCAAAGAAAATGCTAAATCTGAAAAGTTCTTCACACAGAACATCCAAGAAATCAAGGACATCGTGAAAACATGAAACTTGAGAATAATAGGTATTGAGGAAAGAGAAGACACCCAACTCCATAGCCCAGAAAATGTCTTTAACAGAATCATAGAAGAAAATTTCCCCAATTTGAAGAAGGAGATGCATATGAGCATACAAGAGGAATACAGAACACCAAATAAGATATGCCAGAAAAGAAAATCTTCCTGCCACATAATAATAAAAACACAAAATATACGGAACAAGGAAAAAAATATTAAAAGCGGCAAGAGAAAAAGGCCTAGTAACATACGATGGCAAACCTATCAGAATTACTCCAGACTTCTCAACAGAAACCATGAAAGCCAGAAGGGCCTGGACAGAGATCATGCAAACCCTAATAGAACACAGTTGCCAGGCAAGATTACTATATCCAGCGAAACTATCAATAACCAATGATGGAGAAAACAAGATATTCCATGACAAAAACAAATTCAAACAGTACCAAGCCACAAATCCAGAATAACAGAAGTCACTAGAAGGAAAACTCTACCCCAAAGTGACAAATTACAAACAAAACTACAAGGAAATAGATAACTACACCACCACAAAATCCCAACCTCGCAAAATCTTGACTGTAACAAACAGCAGAAATGAAGGGACTTAGCAGTCACTGGTCATTAATATCTCTCAACATCATTAGTCTCAATTCTCCAATAAAAAGACACAGACTAACTGAGTGGATGCATAAATATGACCCAACATTACTCTATAATCAAGAAACAAATCTCAACCACAAGGACAGACATTGCCTCAGAGTAAAAGGTTGGGGAAAAATATTTCAAGCAAATGGTCACAAGAAGCAAGCTGGGGTAGCCATTCTAATATCTAATAAAATAGAATTTCAACCAAAATTAATCAAAAGGGATGAGGAAGGACACTTCATACTCATCAAAGGTAAAGTCAACCAAGAATACATCACAATTTTGAACATCTATGCTCCTAATACAAGGGCACCCACATTTGTATAAGAGCTATTAACAAAGCTTAAACCACTCATCAATTCCCCACACATTAATAGTGGGAGACTTCAACACCTTACTTTCAGTGAAGGATAGGTCTTTGAATCAAAAACTAAACCAGGAAATAACTTCAGTAACTAATGTCATGAATCAAAAGGATCTAAAAGATATCTACAGAACTTTTCACACAAATGCAAAGAATTATATCTTCTTCTCAGCACCCCATGGAACATTCTCTAAAATTGATCACATAGTAGGTCACGAAGCAAGCCTCAACAGATACAAGAAGATTGAAATAATACCTTGTATCCTATCAGATCACCGTGGTCTAAGGCTGGACTTCAACAACAATAGAAATAACAAAAAGCCTACACACAAATGGAAACTAAACAACTTTCTACTTAATGACACATGGGTAATAGAAGAAATAAAGGAAGAAATAAAAGACTTCCTGAAATTCAATGAAAATGATGGAACAACATACCCAAATTTGTGGGACACTTTGAAAGCAGTGGTAAGAGGAAAATTCATAGCACTAAGTGCCTTTAAAAAGAAAATGGAAACATCCCACATAAACAACTTAAAAACACAACTGGAAGCTCTAGAAAAAAAAGAAGCAGAAACACCCAAGAGGAGTAGATGTCTGGAAATAATCAAACTCAGGGCTGAAATCAATAAATTAGAAATGAAGAGAACAATTCAAAGAATCAGCAAAACCTAGAGATGGTTCTTTGAGAAAATTAACAAGATAGACAAACCGTTAGTCAAACTAACTAAAAGACAGAGAAACACTATCCAAATCAACAAAATCAGAAATGAAAAGGGAGACATAACAACAGACACTGAAGAAATACAAAGAATCATAAGAACCTGCTTTAAAAGGCATTTATGCCACAAAATTTGAAAATCTAAGGGAAATGGACAATTTTCTCGAACAATTCCATTTGCCAAAATTGAATCAAGATCAGATAAACAAATTAAATAGCCCTATTTTGCCTATAGAAATAGAAGCAGTCATTGATAATCTCCCAACCAAAAAAAGCCCAGCGTCAGATGGCTTCAGAGCAGAATTCTACCATTCCTTCAAAGAGGAGCTAATACAGATACTCTTCAAGCTATTCCAAAAGCTAGCAATGGATAAAACATTACTAAACTCTTTCTTTGAGACCATAGTCACTTTGATACCTAAACCCCACAAAGACCGAACCAAAAAAAAAATTTCAGACCAATTTCTTTCATGAACATTGATGCCAAATTTCTCAATAAAATACTCGCAAAACAAATACAAGAACATATCAAAGACATCATTCACCATGACCAGGTAAGCTTCATTCCAGGCATGCAGGGATGGTTTAAACATACAAAATCCATCAATGTAATGCACCATATAAACAAACTGAAAGAGAAAAACCACATGATCATCTCCTTAGATTCAGAAAAAGCATTTGACAAAATCCAACACCCATTCATGTTTAAAGTTCTAGAGATGGGGAATACAAGGCACATACCTAAACATAATAAAGGCTATATACAGCAAGCCAATAGCCAACATTAAATTAAATGGAGAGATACTCAAGGAAATCCCTCTAAAATTGGGGACCAGACAAGGCTGCCCACTTTCCCCATATCTCTTCAATATAGTTCTTGAAGTTCTAGCCAGAGCAATAAGACATCAAAAGAAGATCAAGGGGATCTGAATGGGAAAGGAAGAAGTCAAATTATCCCTATTTGCAGATGATATGATAGTGTATATAAGTGACCTCCAAAATTCCACCAGAGAACTCCTACAGCTGATAAACAACCTTCAGCAAATTGGCTGGATACAAAATTAACACAAAAAGTCAGTAGCTTTCCAATATACAAATGACAAATAGACAGAGGAAGAAATTAGGAAAAGTACACTCTTTACGATAGCCACAAGCAATATATAATATGTAGGAGTAACTCTAACCAAGCAAGTGAAGAACTTGTTTGAAAAAAACTTTAAATCTCTGAAGAAAGAGATTGAAGATGATATCAGAAGATGGAGGGATCTGCTTTGTTCATGGACCGGGAGAATTAACATAGTAATAATGGCCATCTTACCAAAAGCAATTCAATGCAATCCCTATCAAAATACCTACAAAATATTTTGAAGCCTAGAATAAGCAAAAACAATCCTATATGATAAAAGATCTTCCAGAGGAATCTCCATACCCGATCTCAAGCTGTACTATAGAGCAACAGTAATTAAAACAGCATGTTACTTTGGCACAGCAATAGGCTGGTGGATCAATGGAATCGAATTGAAGACCCAGAGATGAATCCACACATATTTGGTCACTTGATTTTTGACAAAGAAGCATAATCTATTCAATGGAAAACCATAGCGTCCTCAACAAATGGTGTTGGTCTAATTGGATGTCTATATGTAGAAACATGCAACTAGACCCATATTTGTCACCATCCATCCACAAAATGCATGTGGATTACATACAAGTGGATTAAAGACCTCAACATCAAACCAGAGACATTAATTGGTTAGAGGAAAAAGTGGGGAAGAGCTTGGAACACATTGGCACAGGAGACAACTTCCTGAACAGAACACCAACGGCCCAGGCTTTAACGTCGACAATAAATAAATGGGACCTCATGAGGCTGAGAAGCTTCTGTAAGGCAAGAGACACTGTCAAGAGAGCAAAGCGACAGCCTACAGACTGGGAAAAGATTTTCAACCAACCCTTCATCTGACAAAGGTCTAATATCCAAAATATATAAAGAAATCAAGAAATTAAACACCACCAAACCAAATAACCCAATTGAGAAATGAATATCATATGACTGAGAACACCTTAAAGAAATGCTCATCCTTGTTAGTCATCAGAGACATGCAATCAAAACAACACTGAGATTCCATCTTATACCCATCAGAATGGCTAAGATCATGCTGGTGAGGATGTGGAGAGAGAAGAACACTCCTTCATTGCTGGTGGGAATGCAAACTAGTACAACCACTTTGGAAATCTAACTGATGCCTTCTCAGAAAAATTGCAATAGGGCTTCCTCAAGACCCAATTATTCCACTCCTTGGAATATACCCAGAAGATGCTCCAGCACACAAACAAAAAAATTTGCTCAGCCATGTTCATAGTGCTTTATTCATAATAGCCAGAACATGGCAACAGCCTAAGTGTCCCTCAGTAGAAGAATGGATAAAGAAACTATGGTTCATTTACACTATGGAAGACTATTCAGCTATAAAAACAAGGAATTCCCGAAATTTGTGGACAAATGGATTGAACTAGAAATGATCATAAGGAGTGAGTTGACCCAGAAGCCGAAAGAGTCAAATGGTATATATTCACTTATATCTGGACACTAGCCCAAGGGCCATGTCTCATGAATGTCTTCACTTATCAGGAAAGTGGTACAGCAGGGAGACATCCTATTGGGACGTTAGGTGAGAGAAGCATGGGAGAATGGTGAAATAGAAGGATCCAGAGGGTCCTGGAGAATCTACAAGAAAATATTATGACGGGTGGATTTGGGGTCCTGGGTCCTGCTCCAGTTTTTGGGCTCATTTATATATTTCCTCCCAGAGTTTGTTCATGGGATCTTTTCAGCCAGCAACAATCAGGCTCCTTGGTTTGTCTTTTAGTGGATTAACCCTCACCTGTTTTTCACAAAACCGTTCGATCACACTTGGGATCATAACAAAAACAGGTTTATATCTCTCCTTCACAGACATGCTTCCTTGGTGATTCTAATGCACAGTAAATTGGCAATCAAGATTTTCCATCACATTACTTTTACCATCATTAATCTGGGAAAAAAATATAGTCATGTATAAGGAAAGCATATGGTAATATCCCAAAATAGAGCTGAGAATGTTTCAGATCATATAAAATTCATTTTCAAAATAAGAAGTAACTTCATTCATCATGAATAATACATAGAGGGAATGAGACTATATTCCTGACAAACAATAAGAAGCCGTGATATCCATGATTTGGGAACATACAGTACAGAGGCTACAGCCAATGAGGAGAGGGAGGAACAGACTGGAGCCAGGAGTGGTTATGTATAAACTGAAACACAAGTGTGCTTGATGATACTGCTTCATCAGTATGATGGCAAAGGCCTGGATCTGGAAATATTCCTTGGTTTCTCTTTCTGTGGTCCTTAGAGAGACAATGGAAGTCTTAATGAGATGTGATTACAGGGAGCTTTTTGAGTTTTCTTAGTATAAAGAAGCATGCAGAAAATGGCTTTGCAGATTTCACAGTGGATAGTGGGGATTTGGGAGAACTGATAAGGTATATTATGTCCAAGGCAGGTTTGCCTCATGTACTCGAGGCTTCCCAGACAAGCCTAGACTAGTGAAACGTGGAAAGCAAGGTCCACAGTTTAATACATTAGGCAGTTTTGAGGTTACAGTCTGACATGGCAGAGAAGATGTAACAGCAGGAGAAACCAAAGTGTTTTTTCCGATTCTTTCATCACTCAACAAACAGTACAGAAAAGTTCTGAGAGAAAGTGGAGATGTCTTCCCACAACAAACACCCAAGCTAGTTGTTGCATCCTAGGTGTCCTCCTAAGTGAATGCTATGGGTACTCCTTTTAGACAGTACAAAGCCGATAGGCAAGACCAGAACATATAAGAATGGAGAAAGTTTCATGACCTGCAGCCAAAAGATAGCACTTGAGTTCCCCTAGAATTCTCTTGAAAAAGGGAAATGGAGATTTTATTTGCAGAGTCTATACAGCTTTATATAGGAAACCACTTTAAGGCCAGGCATATTCTTCAACATGCTCAGATTAAGTTACATTTTACTATAAACACACTCTTAAGGTAATAATAAAAAAATCTAGATGATTGGCATAGTTTTGGGCATGCTTACATCAAAGTCATACAGCTGCTTTAAGAAATATTAAGTGTTTGATAGGAGCAAGGCTGAGAATGTTCAGCTGCATCACAAAGAGATCTTTGGACATATTTGCATTGTGTCATAAAGATGGCAGACTACTGGGCACGATGGCACACACCTGTAATCCCAGCACTTGGGGAGGCAGAGGCAGGTGGATCTCTGTGAGTTCGAGACCAACCTGGTTTATAAAGTGAGTCCAGGATTGCCAAGGCTACACAGAGAACCCCTGTCTTGAAAAACAAAACAAATATGGGGCACCAGAGTTCATGTGAACGTCAGACCCCACTCTCCATTCAATTGGGAAGAATGTCCTGTCCATTGGGTAGATCTGGGTAGGGATTCGAAGTTTCCTGCATGTATTGTCCTTGGCTGGTGCCGTAGTTTGAGCAGGACCCCTGAGCCCAGATCTGCCCATCATAATGTTCTTCTTGTAGGTTTCCAGGACCCTCTGGATCCTTGGATTTCCCCATTCTCTCATGATTCTCTCACCTAAAGTCCCAATAGGATGTCCTCCCCTCTGTCCCACTTTCTTGGTAAGTGAAGACATTCATGAGACATGGCCCTTGGGCTAGTGTCCAGATATAAGTGAATATATACCATTTGACTCTTTTGGCTTCTGGGTGAACTCACTCATTATGATCATTTCTAGTTCAATCCATTTGTCCACAAATTTCGGGAATTCCTTGTTTTTAATAGCTGAATAGTATTCCACAGTATAAATGAACCACAGCTTCTTTATCCATTCTTCTACTGAGGGAAACTTAGGCTGTTTCCATGTTCTGGCTATTATGAATAAGGCTGCTATGAACATGGTTGAGCAAATTTTCTTGTTGTGTACTGGAGCATCTTCTGGGTATATTCCAAGGAGTGGAAGAGCTGGGTCTTGAGGAAGCCCTATTCTCAATTTTCTGATATTTGACCATGTCCCCTGGATGGGGAGGCCTGGTGGCACTCAGAGGAAGGATAACAGGCTGCAAAGAAAAGACTTGATACCCTATGAGCATATACAGGGTGAAGAGGGCCCCCTCCATCACAGACATAGGGGAAGGGAGTAAGGGGAAAATGGGAGGGAGGGAAGAATGGGAGGATACAAGGGATGGGATAACAATTGAGATGTAATATGAATAAATTTATAAAATATATATAAAAAGAGTATAAAATATCACACACACACACACACACACACACACACACACACACACATACCTGTTTTTCAGAGAAGGCACTTAAGATCTTACTAGAATGGCCTTAAGAAAGAAGTGAGAAGATCTTAGTACTCTGTGAAGTTCCCAATGTGTGACACCCAGACATAGAGAGTTCTATTCCTAAAAAACAAACCTATGACAGGTGTAGAGCAGATACCTAGCCATTAACCTGAGTAGGAAGTTCTGTGTTTTTCTAGAATATATTAATACTATCTCTGCCCTTATTTGACACATTCATATAAAACTTATGTGCTGATAAAGATGTCAAGATAATTCAATGGTAAGAAAATGAGATTTTAAATGATACTGGAACAAATATGTCTATAAAAGAAATAAGTTGAGGGCTGACAAGATGATTCAGTGGGTAAAGACAGTTTCTCCTAAGCCTGCCAACCTAAGCTCCATCTCTGAGACCTACATGGCAAAAGGGTAGAATCAACTTCTGTAACTTCTTCTGACTTCCACAACCACATCATACATACATACAAGAAGTAAATGAATACAATTTTTTTTTTTTTTTTGGTTTTTCAAGACAAAGTTTCTCTGCATAGCCTTAGCTGTCCTGGACTTGCTTTGTAGACCAGGCTGGGCTCAAGTTCAGAAAGATTCATCTGTCTCTGCCTCCCCAAGTGCTGGGCTTATAAGCGTGCCTCATCACACCTGGCTACAATTAAATATTTTTAAGAAAATAAAGTTGAACTCCACAAATCAGAGAATTTGTAAACATTACTATAATCGTAAGCCTAAAATTGATCAGATAATACTGTAAAATTCTTAGAAGAAAACATTGGGATATATTTCCATTACCTTGTATTAGACAATGTTTTCTTATATATGACAACTGCAGAAAAAGTGAAAAGAGAAAAATAAGTTAGACATTGCATAAAAATTAAAAACTCTTGAACTTCAAAAATATCATCAAAAGGATAAGTCCCACAGAATTGAAAAATTGTCCATGACGTGTACATCTTATGAGAGAATTCTTCACAAGAAACAATTACAAAGCCAATAATGAAATCAGTAAAATGTATGAATTAGATGTGAATAAAATTACACAAATAACCGAAGATCAAATAAGAGTAAATATTAGGGGAATTCAAATCAAAACTATAATGACATACTACTTTATACACACTACAATGGCTAATATTCAAAAGATATACAATGGAAAGTCTTATTTGAGGATATGGAGAGCTAGAATTATTGTGTACTCATCAGATTGTCAAATAATGTCACAGATAAATGCCATTTTGGAAAACAGTTTAATAATTCCTCAAATTGTTAAACATAAAGTTACTATGTGACTCAGAAATTTCAATTAAGTATACGTCCAACAAAATGAAAACAAGAATTCACATGAAATTTTATAGACAAATATTGAGAGTATTATTTACAATAGCCAGAAAGTAAAAATAACTCAAAAGTCCCCAAGTGATGAATGAGTAAACCAAGGTGATGTATCTTTGCAATGGATGACTGGCAGTAGGGAATGAATTGTGGTTACATGTTACAACCTGAATAAATTTGAAAACATTATGCTAGTAAAAGAAGCTTTACCTATGCCTAGTGATACAGACCTATATTCCTAACTACTCAGGAGTCGGAAGCAGTAGGATCACACATTCAAGGAAAGAACTGGGTTACAAAGTGAGTTCAAGGATAATCTGGACAACTTAGTTTGACCTTGTCTCAAAATTTAAAACTTTCAGAACAAAGAAGGCTGTGGATATGGAGATCATTGACACGATGATTGCCTACAATGCTCTAAGTTAAATGTCAAGTATGGAAGGAAGAAAGGAAGGAAGGAAGGAAGGAAGGAAGGAAAGTAAAAAGAAAGAAAATTATGTAATTTTGGGTTTTGAAATATCTTGAGTAGAAAAATATACAGAGACAAAACAAAGATTGCTTGTTTTTAGGATGGGGGAGTAAGTAACAGAGGACAACAGGCATAGTAGTGATAGTTGCACAACTCCAGATAGTATTATTTACAATACCCAGAAAGTAGAAACAAAATAGACTGCTCATCTCAAGGCAGCAAGGAAGTAAAAGGGATCCAAATTCTAAAAAAAAAAAAAAAAAAAGAGTGAGTCTCAAAATAAAAGCAGTAAACACCAAGGAATCTGCAGCCTTGATAAAATACAACTTAGATTTTTTTATTAAGTTAAAAAAGTGTCTTTTTCTGTCACCTCCTTTCTCCCTTCATTGTCTGGTAATACATATAGTAAAAAAAAATAGTTGAGTGTGGAGATGAGTAGATAGACACACAAATGGAATGGATAGGAAAGAAGAGGAGGGGAGGGGAGGGAGAAAAGAGGAGGGGAGGAGGGGAAAGGAATGGAGAGAGGAAGGAGAGGAGGGGAGGGGAAGGAGAGAAAAGAAGAGGAGGGAAGGGGAGGAAGAAGAGAGGAGGAGAGGAAAGGAGGGGATGGGGAAGAGAGAATAAGAGAGGAGGGGGAGGAAAAGAGGAGAGAGATGAGGGAAAGAGGGAAGAGGAAGGGAGGGGAAGGGTCCATAATAACGGGCAACATTATTTTCTCCATTATTGGAAGCTATGTAACTCCCTAACAATAAACAAACCAAACTAAACAAAATAAAAATAGCAAATAATGAACCTAAGCAAAAACTGTGAAATCGTTGGTGGTTTTGTCTAATATCATGTTTCTGCATGCTCATTTATTGTGTTATATCTACATGTGTTTCAGCATTTATATTATTTGTATGGTATCAAATCAGCTTACAGTTAAGTGTGTGATCACATAAATTAAAGTAATTAAATTAGCCAAAATATCATTTAGTTGATTTAGGTAAGTCTTTCAGGAATAAATGTGTTAGGAAAGTAAAAGTAAAAATGTCTTGAAAATTGTTAACATGTGTTTTTGTCTAGGTTGCTAACCAATAGAGATTATGCTTGTTTCCATACTCTACTTAAGTACCACTAGGGATATGGCTCCATGGGTAAAATACCTGCTACAGAAGCATGAGGATTTGAGTTCATACCCCCAGCACCCATGTAATATAAAACTTTGGGCATGTTGAAACATGTCTGTACTCTTAGCATGTCAAAGGAAGAGACAGGAACCTCCCCAGAACTCACTAGCCAGCTAGTGTTGTTGAATATAATTGAGCTCTAAGTTCAGTGACAGATACTGTCTCAAAAAATACATAAGGTAAAGAGAAATAACAGAAAAGAGCCTTGATATTGACCACTGCTCTTCAAATGAAGTCACACATGCACACAAACACATACACACAAATGGTGTTTAAGGCATAATGTTCATTGCCTTTTATGCTTCAGTAAATTAACTTTTGGAGTTTTATTTTTATTAAGAAATAATTAAATACTGAGGAGGATTCTGATAGCTCTTTTTTCCATGGGAAACCTGAAACTAACTGTAAGAAGTGAATTTATTCATCTCCTCTTTAAGGTTCTTGAACGTATTCATAATTCTTATTTTGAAATCTTTCTCTTGCACTTCAACAATACTGCATTTCTCTGGTGAAAATATATTGTCTTGGCTGTTTGTATTTGTGATCTTATGCTGGTGTCTAGACATTTTAAGTTATGATGATTGATGTGTTTCTAGCTGTTGATATCTGTTCTTGTCTTAATTGGGTAGGTGTTCCACTCTTTAACACTGTTCATACTCTCTCTGGATCCTTAGCAAGTCTCTGGGAGAAAATGTTTCTGCAAATCAGTGGGTAATAGAAAGGAATGGAGATAGGCTAAAAGGAAAAGTTGAGAAGAGATGTGGGAAAGAGATAGAGGAATCCTATCCACACAGAGAGGCAGGATCCCTAGGGATTTAGAGAAATTCGGGGAGGAGTTGCACCTACAAGGAGTCTGCTGTAGATCAAAGAATCTTTCTGGAATAACAGTCTTGAAAGTTCTAGGGGGACCATGGGTCTGAAGCAAGAGTTGGAGTCTCCAGTGAACAGAGTTGGGGGTTTGAGAGGCTCCCCCAAACAGGTTGATACAGGACTAAGAGTAAGCCTA
Organism: Acomys russatus; assembly: GCF_903995435.1. Classification (NCBI taxonomy): domain Eukaryota; kingdom Metazoa; phylum Chordata; class Mammalia; order Rodentia; family Muridae; genus Acomys; species Acomys russatus. The sequence goes on from NC_067169.1 coordinate 10,270,664, forward strand.
GAGAAAGCATAATGGAGGACAGGAAGGGTAATGAAAATCACCTATATGAGTCTCATCCCAGTGTGGATACTGGGGTTCCTGGTAGAAAGTGTTTTTAGGTATCTGTGGATGACACAAAGAAATGGAGGTACACTAGAAGGAAAAGTGAAGAGGGCCAACAGGAAAAAGATAAACTGGATCTGCACCAAGAGTCATATACCCCAGGGGTAGTGATTTGAATAAAATTGTCTCCCTGTAGTCTCATAAATTTGAAGGCTTAGTCATCAATTGGCAGACTGTTTGAGAAGGATTAGGAATTAGGAGGTATGCACTTCTTGGAGTAGGTGTTCCTTTTTAAATATATTTTATTAATTTATTCATATTACATCTCAATTGTTATCCCATCCCTTGTATCCTCCCATTCCTCCATCCCTCCCATTTTCCCCTTACTCTCCTCCCCTATGACTGTGACTGAGGGGGACCTGCTCCCCTTGTATATGTTCATAGAGTATCAAGGGGACTGACTTTCTTTTTTTTTTAATTTTTTTCCATTTTATTATTTTATTCATATTACATCTCGATTGTTAGCCCTTCTCCTGTTTCCTCCCATTTTTCCCTCCCTCCCACTTCCCCCCTTCTCCCCTCCCCTATGTCTGTGATTGAAGGAGACCTCCTCCCCCATATATGCTCTTAGAATATCGAGTCTCTTCTTGGTAACTTGCTATCCTTCCTCTGAGTGCCGCCAGGCCTCCCCATCCAGGGGACGTGGTCAGAAAAGGGGCACCAGAGTTCGTGTGAGAGTCAGATCTCACTCTCCACTCAATGGTGGAGAATATCATGATCGTCGGCTAGGTCTTGGTAGGGGTTCGAAGTTTAATGCCTATATTCTCCTTGGCTGGTGCCTTAGTTTGAGGAGGACCCTTGGAAAGGGGACTGACTTTTACATGAACTCTGGTGCCCCATATTTGACCACGGCCCCCTGGATGGGCAGGAATAGGTGTTTCTTGTTGTGATATCTTGGCAATGATGTAACTGGGTTTTGCCCTTGCCCTAAAAATCTACATGAGGCTAAATTGAAGAGTTTTGTATTAATGGCATTGGCAGAATAGCTATCAAGACAGCCTAGTATTGAGTGTCATGTGGTTATTAGTGATAACTTATGCAGACCTCCAATAAAAAGGAGTGAGCAGAGCAATGAAAATTGCAAAATGTACAGTTTGAGAGGAAAAGGAGCACCAGAAAGTGCAATGGATCTAAGTCCAGTGCTCCAGAAGATAAAAACTTTAAAGAAAAGCTTAATTGTACATAAAATAAAGGAAGTGGTGACCTCAGGGCAAGGCTTCACCAAGCTAAGATTTCAACTTTCAGAAAGGAATTAAAGCAATTATAATACGTAAACTGATTTAGGTAACTCCATAAGATGAAATAGTAACATGTTCTGAGCCCCCTCTCACAAGAAATTCCTAGCTCTCTTAAATTTTTCTCAAGGCTTAAAGCCAGAATGCCTGTCTTTGGCTAGTCCTCAGTATTTGTATCTTCATAGAACTCTTTTGCCTTATGTGCTTCTTTTATTTATGTTTTTTGGCCTACTGTAGTGCTGTGTTCACCACCACTGCCAGGCACTGCACTAGAAGTGCACATACTCCTTGTGCAAATCAGTCCAGGTGATGTTGGCTTCTGGGTGGGAACAGAGGAGCCTTGGGATCAAAGGTTCCTCTTCTCTCAGGCATGGCTAGAGTGCTCAGAGAAAGGCCCATGTGCAAGGCTCCCAAATCTCAATGGGGGTGTGGAAAAGAGTTTCCCACTGTGTTACAACTCCCCCTTCTTAATGAGATTGCGTGTATCAGATGGCAGTGGAAACTTAGGTGTTCTAAAGCTGGTGATGATACAGCAGTGTTACAGTCTCAAGTTAAGCTGCTGTGCTAACAGCTAAGGATACTCAAAACCATCCTGAACACAGGTCCAGTCACTGCTTCATCAGTGAGTGGTTTGCTTCTGTGGGCTTCAATGACTGCTGAGACAGTTTCACTGTCACTGTCTAACCAGCAGTCAAGCTCAGGGATTCAGCAGTGAATTCTTTAGGGAGGAAGAAAGTCCTACTTTCCCCCAAGATAAATGACAAGTATAGGACAGTCATGGTGGAATAGATGATAGTAGTTCTCTTTATTTAGTGTGAAACAAGGACTAATAAACCTTGGGGACTGGGAGGGGTTTTGAAGGTGAATATATTTGATTCCCTGGGGCTAGGGGTGCCAGGGATACTTCATTTGCATGCAACATCACAGTCCCATCATAAGAAGGAGAACACAGTACTGAATTATACTGTGGGTGGAGGAAGAACTACAGGTATGGTTAGAGGTATGGAAAGAGGTCATTTGTTAAAAGCTGGGGTACCAAGACATCTCATTAGCATGGAGGGTGTTTCCAGGAATCCCCAGGTGAACACTAAATGGGTTTCTTATGAGGAAAGGTTTAGGCCTGTAATCTCCCTGAGGGCAATGTGACACTCTTTTACAAGATCTGAGATATCCCCAAATCAGATGTAGGGGAGAGAATGCAACTGAGAAAGGGACTTTGTTATTTGGAAGGAAGCTCATTGGCTATCCAGTAATGCCCGACTTTGACCTTAACAGCCTATTTTTGTTTCTGTTTCTCTAAACCTGGAAAATACTGCTTGTATCTCCAACAGCATTTCAGGTTGTCTACTTCCCATCTTCAGGAACACACGCTACTGTGTATAGATGACACACATAGGCTATGTTGATCACTAGGTTCAGTTTAACAGAGTTTCTTTTTTTTAATTTTTTTATTAATTTATTCTTGTTACATCTCAATGTTTATCCTATCCCTTGTATCCTCCCATTCCTCCCCCCCCCCATTTTCCCATTATTCCCCTCCCCTATGACTGTTCCTGAGGGGGATTACCTCCCCCTGTATATGCTCATAGGGTATCAAGTCTCTTCTTGGCAGAGTTTCAAGTATCTTTTGGGTGTGGATAAAATTGAAAAATTGTTTCATGCAGGTCTGCTCCATAACCAGGTATTCCTCCAAAGTCTCTGTCCTGGGTCAGGCTAGCCATTTGATTCTTTGACACAGAGAAGAGCAAAACAAAGCACCACAGGAAAAGACACTTTGTTTTGAACTTCAGAACAACTAAAAGTAAATTATTTCTCATATGGATTATAAATGGCAGCTCTTCAAATACCACCCCACCATCCTTTCCTTGCTTTTCTTTACTATCATTAAAGCTTTTGTTGAAATGTTAACTTACTGTATTTCGGCTTTGTAAATTTATTGGGTGTGGTCTTAAAAGAGTCTTCAAAATTAAAGGTTATCTTAAAAATCTGTTGTTAATCCCACCATGTGAGAATAGGAACACTACCACAATTTTTTGAGGCAAATATGAAGCAAGCTGTATTAAATACTGTCAGGGTCCATACCCAAGATTCCCAGATTATCATGCTGAATTACATTAGACTGGGGTTTATAAAGGCAAAACCCACAAGGTCATCTTTGTCCAATAAGGGGCAAGAAAATGTCTTGACCCATTTCCTGCCTACTTACCTTTCACCTACATGTGATTGAGCATACATCCTATGCAATTGGGGAAACAGCTTGTTTATGAAGCAAAAACACTTGGCTTGTTATCTTATATGAACAGCCCCCAGCATTCCAGGAAGATATCTATCCTTGGACAAATATGGCTTATAGGTTAAAGACATTATTGTTTTAAAGATCTCTTAAGCACAGCAATTTAAGCTTAAAACATAATTTAGGATGTCTAATGGCTTAGAGCTTTCTGAGGCTGGGAAAGTATAGTATGAGGTGAGCTGGAGGTTTTTACTTTCATGACTGAGGGACCTCTTTTCACAGACCTGCCATTTTTAATTAAAACATAATCCAGGATTTAGCCATGTTATTGTAACAAAAAAGAATTGATGGCAAAAATTTTAAGTATAATCTTAATTTGCTATAACATATCATGTATATAACTTGGATTCAACTATTGTTTAGGAAAGGGATATATGCCTGATGGGCTCACCCTGGCGTATCATGTGCCTTACTGCCACCTTGACACCTACACTCACACTGGAGTAAATTAATAACCCTGTGGCTTTCAGTCATTTTGGCAGACATATGAGTCGACCATCATCTTTACTAAAGTTAAAGAAAGGGACTTCGTGTGACTTCACTGCCTTACTGTTAAGGTGGCCATGTAGTATAAATCAACTAAGGCAGTATCAATAAAGCAACTAGGTACACTTACCCCCCACCCCCGCTTATCATTGTATCTCCCTTTATTAGACTAAGTATGAAATACCTAGCTTCCACGTTGGTTTGTTTTAAAACTCAGACATATATAAAAAATTATGTAAAAGTACATTGTACAAGGATCAGGAAATAAGGTTCCCAGTCTGTCTGTAGAGTGTGTTTATCATTTAAAGTTTATTTTTACATGAATGAATCTTTAACTTAAGAATTATAACTGTTAAGGCTCAAAGTTACAGGGATAAAATTAGAAAAACCTTACTAAATTATTATAAACTTTTAAAGATAATTAAGACATACAAGTTAATGGTCGGTCATACTCAGTAAATGTGTAATTTATTTACAAAGACAAGCTTAGAGGGAAATATCAGTTTATATCCTCCACAATATAGCCTTCTTCATAGGTTGTCAAAAATTAAGCCTAAAGCTCATAAAGCAAAACAACTTTATAGTAAACTTGAAGCTTGTTTGATGTAAAATAATATTCAAAATTAGGTATATAAAGAGTAGTTATGAAAGATTAAGTAAAATGGGTTAAATTTACAATACACTCACTTGTCTAGAAATCCCTAGGCTCAAGCAGTTCCCTTGGAATGGATCACAAGTTCCTTTGTATGGAGCTCTATCTCACCAGAGTAAGTTGAATGCTAGCGTCACTATGGAATAAGGATGAATGGCAAATAAGACCTACCAGAAATGTGCTGCTTCTGACTCTAGCTGCTTAAGCCTTACCAGTTCTTTCCAATCTCATGTCTTCTCATGTCTCACATGATAGGGGGATAGATTCTCTTGCCCAGTGGAGGACCTTGGAGTTTTAACCACATCCTAAACACCTCAAACAACAGAGAGGCAAATAGCAATTACTCTGCCTTCAGCATCTCCTGAATTGATATATGAGGATGCTGTGAACAGCGAAACCTTGTACCTAAGCCTACTACTACCTGACTCGTGTGGGACCTGTAGGCTAGTTCAACTGGTTATGTCCTTTAACCTAACATTCAGTTCTTCCTCTTAGAAAAAGTTAAATCCATCATCTATATCCTAACTACCCATGTTCTCTCATTAAAGAAGGATTCCAGCTACTCAGTCATCAAACTTACATCATTGGAAATGTATTCAGGATATCCAAGCAATATCATTGACAGTGATAATTTGCTTGCTCCTATCAGTATGTGGTGGCCTAAAGATTTGTCCATCAACAAAAGGAGTAAAGAATTAGATTTAGTCTTCTATGGTAATTTGGTCTATCATGTAAATTATTTATTACAGATTTGATATGACTGACTAGTTTCACCTTTCATCTTAGTAGCTTACTTAGTAGCACTAATTTTAGAAACCTTGTTAAATGAATAATTTACCTTGACAAGGCAGACATTGTCTCTGGAAGCCTACTTTTTGAAATTAAAAATAATCTTTTTGGGAAATACAACTTACAATTAAATTGTCTCTTGGTATGTAGGTATAACAATTTGATGTCAACAAAAATATGTATTGCCATGCTTTCAAATACTAGATATGGCCATTTAATATAATAGGTTCAATCTTTAAAAACTCTTCTTTTTAAAATTGTTTCTAACAAAAAAATTTGTTTACTTAATATACTCTGGCTCAAATCATTAAATAATAACTGGTATTGTTAATATTTTAATCAAATATACAAGATTTATCATATGCAAAAACACGGAATACACTTAGAAACTTTCTGTTCTATCAGACACGGTGAGTGAGCCTGAGTTCTATCTTGTGAGTTGGTTCAGGAACTGTTTGTCTCTGGACGTGAATGAGCAGATCTTGGGATCAAAGATCCCAAAAGCCAGTTTCTCACTCAGGGGTGGCTAGAGTACTTTAGGGTGAGGCCTGTTGCCTGGGTGCTAGGTCAGGTTTCCAGTCTCACTGGAGGTCAGTACCAAGCTAGTATCAGTGGTGGAGCAAGCCCCAGTGGCTGCAAAGGAAATTCCACCATTTGCTGCCTGAACACAATGTGTCCAGCAGTCGTTGGTGCCCTCCCCCCACCCCAACCCCCAAGAATAAATGGAGTTTCATACAGTCATGGTGGAAGAATGGCAAGCAAGAGAGTGAGTTCTTCGATCATACCATTCAGCCTTTATTTATAAACTTTAGGCAGTGGAGAGGGGTTTTGAGGGTGAATGTGTCTGATCACTAGGGCTAAGGGTGCCAAGATGCTTAATCAATGTACAATGGTACAGTAACATGGAGGTCCTATCACAAGAAGGAGAAAACAGTACTTAATCATCCTATGTGTAAGGGGATAACTTCTTAGTAAGATTAAAGGTCATTTGGTAGAGGCTAGGATCTCCTTAACATAGGGTGGGGTACCTCCAGGACTTCCCTGTGCTTTTTGAACAAGTTCCCAGCCTATAATCTTCCCTGCAGGCTTTGTGATGCTCCTTACAAGATCTGGAGTTACCAGATCACGTGGAGTGAGAACACAGCTGAGAAAAGGGACCAAACACAGAACAGCCATCCAGAGAAGTCAGACTGCAATATCATCCAGCAGAGTCCCACACTGTTCTAATTCATTCATACCTTGGATGCTGACTTTAACTGACTTCTACAAAGCTCCCAAGTTCTTGTGCCTTTTGCAGGAGTCTGATGTAAACACACTGCTGATTACAGTTCCCTTGTCTTTCTATAGCTCTCTGGTACATTCTTCAGCCAGGTGTACAATTGTATTTAACTCATGTTAACCTTCATCTAAGTGTCTTCCTCCTGTAACTCTATCTCTTAATGTTGCCCCACAAAGTTGTATGGTTATTACTGCCTTGTTTATGTCTGGATCCTTGCCATCTGTTGAAGTTTATCATAGCCCCTTTGATGACTTCATTCTGAAGCACTAACTGCTGCACTCCTCACCTTGATGTAGTTACTGAGAAACTGATGTCCCCAAACCCTTAAAACCAGTTAAGATAACTTCTAAAAGAGAACTGATGGCCGTTGAACTCATCCCTCTTCTTTCCATTCTGAAGATTGTTTTGGGGACTCAGAAATAAAACAAATGGACTGAAACTTTCTTTGCATCAATTAGCTCCTCTGTCTTACCAGCTCCAAGCAGTTTAACAACTTTCAGAACAAGCTTGACTCCTTGACTGCTGCAGTACTCCAATATTAAAAACAACTAAATCTATTGCTAAAGAAGGGATTTGTGCCCTCTTTGAAAATTGCTGCAGCAATGCCAACAAAACTGTTTACAGTTTCACATGGAGCCTAAAGATATGATGACCAGACAAAATTTTCCTCAGGTTTTCTCCCACTCTGGCTCCTCCTCTCAGTCACTCTTTCCTCTTTCTTATCCTTATTATCCTCGTATTTTTACCTCATCTTTAAATATTTTCCTCTGAACTTCACTGTATATCCAAACAAAATATTCCATACAAGATCTCCCAATAGCTCTTACCCTACAACAAGCTCCATTTGTTCCTGATACATCTGCAAAACGGCCTTTTAGATGCCGTGAAAAAACTCTGGCTAAAAGAGACCTTCATCCCTTTCACCCCAGGCCAGATTCAATTCTTTACATTAGTCCTCTATTTTCTCTGGTTCCCTTGCTTTAATGCTCTACTGCTCTATGTTATTTCTGCTCGTTCATTTTGGTCAACAGTCCTGGCAATGGAACCGGTCACTGTCACCATGAATTAATTCTATGTCCACTTCCTTTCATTGGTCCACTTGTTCTCTCCCACCTCCACTCATCCCACAACTTTCACAGGAAAATTCAATTTTACTATGTAGCCAAATCATCTGCTTCTATCCCTTTAATAGTTATTTTCCAAGTCTCTTCAGGAATACAGAATGGCAATCACTTGAGTCGTTGCAGCTGATCAAGACTCTCCTACAGCTACATGGACCCATTCTTCAATGGACCTAGAACTATCATCTCTGACAAAGATCCTCCTCATCAGAAAACAGCCATAAACCCCTGGCCTGAATTTCTTATATCACCTCATAATTAGCAATAATAGTTTCCTGCTGAAAGACTACATCTTCCAGCTTCCCTTGAGATTTAAGAAAGTCACTTCTGCCTCTTTAAGAGGCCACACTCCATCTTTCCCTGCACACACATGAGTGACAAGATATCCTCTTGCCATGAATAAACATGGTCCTACCAAAGGTCAGACCAAGACTTTTTTTCTTTCGACCTACTACAACTACTGTTTTAAAACAATATAACAAAAAGTCTGTGGGGACTTTTGAAGTTGGACTGAATGTATTTTGCACTGATATGGCCTCAGGCCTATGGGAGCCAGTGAGTGTAATGTGACGGTTTGAATGAGATTGTCCCCCATAGGTTTATATATTTGAATGCTTAGCCATCAGTTGGTAGACTATTTGGGAAACATTGGGAGGTATGACCTTGTTGGAGTGTGTGTGTCCTTGTGGAGATGGTGTATTACTGGGGAGTTGGTTTTGAAGTTTCAAAAGCCCATGCCAGGTCCAGTCTCTGTCTCTCTGCCTGATTCCTGGGATCAGGATATAGCTCTCAGCTACTTCTCCTGCACCAGATCTGCTTGTGTGCAGCCATGCTCCCTGCCATTTTTAGAGTGGATTAAATCTCTGAAACTGTAAGGAATGCCACAATTAAATGCTTCATTTTATAATAGTTGCCTTGGTCACAGTGTCAACAGCAATCAAATGCCAACTAGGCTGAATGTTAAATTGAGTGAATCTAAAGACATGTCCGGCAGACACCCCCTGTATCTGCTATAAAACACCAACTGCATATTCCCCCTCCCCACCGTGCATGCCTCTTGTGGATCCCACAGACCATTCTCTGCTGCACTTCCATTCCCAACTCACTGCTGAATCCCACCCCCAACCAGCATGGACACTCCCTGCACAACCATGCACAGACCATGCTTTCCAGAAGACCAAGTAGGCTGTCCCCAAAGCTCCCCCACTCTCTCAATTACCATTAATTCATAGAGTTACCCTTAGCACTGTAACAGAACACCCAGGGGAAGCTTCCTTTCCACCCTGTCCATGCCTGCTATGTATCTCTTAGACCATGTCCCCCAGAACTCCCATTCCCTCAACCTGCAACACCAGTAAACATTCCCCTGAGTGTGCCAGCACAATAGGCCTGTAAAACAGGCAACACACTCTCTGGTAATCCAGAGAAGAAACAGAAACCAAGGCACAAAACTCACACTCAACAAAAACAAACCCAGAAATCAGCACCAAGACCTATATTCACCCCAAACCCAGATGCCTAGATGTCAAAGTAAGACCACACTCAATAACAGCCAGGGCAATATGTCACAGTCAGGGCCTGAATATTCCAATATAGCTCTCTCACACACACACACACACACACACACACATACACACACACACACACACACCACTTAAAACCAATTATATGAAGATTATAGAGATTATTTTTTAAATTAATTTATTCAGATTACAACTCAATTGTTATCCCATAACTTGTATTCTCCCGTTCCTCCCTCCCACTTTCAACCTATTCCCCTCCCCTAGGTCTATGACCGAGGGGGACCTCCTCCCCAACTATATGGTCATAGGCTATCAAGTCTCATCTTGGAAGCCTGCTTATTCTTTCTTTGAGTGTCACCAGGCCTTCCCACCAAGGGGAGGTTCTTAAAGAGGAAATTAATAGGTCCCTTAAAAAAATGCAGAAAACTGGAAAAAAGCAGTTAGAGGAAATGAATTAAGCCCTTAAAGAAATCTCAGAAAAACAAAGTAGCTCTGAGGAAAACAAATAAAACTGTTTAAGAGCTGAAAATGGAAATAAAATCAACAAAGAAAACACAAACTGGGAGATCCAAGATGGCGGCGAGCAGTGTGGACCGCGTTTGGAGGCTCCAGTGAACAATTCAGGGAATTGCACAGATTTCTGAGCCAGGAACACCGAGGTCTGAACATCACGGCAGCGGGAATGCTCCACGGTTCGGAGGGACCAGGGTGTGGAAGACCTGCGTGCCCCTGCACATGGGAGGAGCGTGGTTTTTCTCTGATCAGAGCGGCAGCGGCAGAGGCAGCACCACCAGCGGCACCAGCAGCAGCGGCTGAGGTTTGCAGCTCATAGCCTTCCGGTGGAGGCGATTGGTGTGGTGGCTGGTGGGAGTTGCTGCGGGAGAGGGGACTCGGGGCAGGATTTGGGTCGCGTGGAGCCTTTGGACCCAGACTGGACTTGGCGGACAGTTCGGCCCCAGAGTCCCGGGTACTGGCCCGGCCCAGCAAGCAATTCTGCCTGAGGCACTAACTCAGCGTGGCCACAGCTCCCCTGCTGTGGCGCAGGCTTAGTTGAGCGCGCAGCTCCACACTAGGCAGCACCTCAGCTCAGCGGCAGCTCCCCTGCAGTGACACAGTCTGGGCGGAGCACTTGGTTCCATCATTGGCACTAACTCAGAGCAGCCGCAGTTCTCCTGCTGTGGCGCAGGCTTGGTGACGTGCTCAGTTCCATCCTAGGCACCACCTCAGCTCAGCGGCAGCTCCCCTGCCGTGACACAGTCTGGGCAGAGCACTTGTTCCACCACTGGCGCTAACTCAGAGCAGCCGCAGTTCTCCTGCTGTGGTGCAGACTGGACAGAGCTCTGGGTTCCACCAGCTGTAAGACTCTGGTTGGACACAGTGTACAGTTTGAATCCAGAATTCCTGGCTGAGATTGGTGGTCAGTTCAGGCCCTGAGTCAATAACTGACCACAGCACGCACTTTGGGCCAAAAGGCCCTAGCGGAGCTTGGTGCGTAGTCCCAGCCCAAAAATTCTGGCTGGACCCTGTGTGCATTTTGGGCCCAAAATCCCTAGCTGAGCTTGGCAGACGGTTCAGGCCCTGAGAATCTAGCTGAGTTCAGCCCGTGGTTCGGTCCCAGTACTCCTGGCTGGACTTGGCAAGGAACACAGAAGGCTGTGGATACCTTGGCCTGACCCAACGCTCATTCAGAGACCCAGAACAATTGCAGGATCCACAGCAGAGGGGGGCTGAGGATCACTGGCTCTGAGAGACCAGAACAACAGGGCTAACTTCCTAACATCCACACCGGTAAAGCTTTGAGCTCGCAGCCTAGGGAAATCGTGAGAAAACAAGTGAATCTATCGTCAGACACCCTCCATTCAACTCTGGAAGCTACCCAACAAAAACAAAGACGGCAAGATGTCTAAAGGACAACGAAAAAGCATACGCAAAAAAAACCCAAAACAACATGGTGTCTCCAGTTTCCAGCTATACCAAAGAAAACAACCCAGAGAACTCAAATACAATGGAAATACAAGAAAATGACCTCAAATCCTTAGTAATGAGGATGATAATGGAGGAAACAAATAAAATTCGTAATCAAATGCAGGAAGACGCAGACAAACAGGTGAGAGACATAAAAGAAGCACATAGAGTGGAACTGGAAAAATTGCAGGAAAATGCAAACAACCAGATGAAAGAAAGAAATAAAACGGTTCAAGCTCTGAAGACCTATAAAGAGGCAATGGAAGAAACTCAGGAATATACAAAAAATCAGATGAAAAAAATCAAAAAAACAGTTCAAGATCTGAAAATGAAAATGGATTCAATGATAAACACACAGACAGAAGAAAAACGAGAGCGTGAGACCTCAGAGAAGAAGGCGAGCAACACAGAGGTGAGCTTTTCTAACAGAATTCAAGAGATGGAAGAACGAATCTCAGGGCTAGAAGATACAATCACAGATATTGAATCAACCATTAAAGAAAATGCCAAATCTGGAAAACTCCTGACACAAAACATCCAAGAAATTAAGGACAACATGAAAAGAAGAAATCTGAGGATAGTAGGCATTGAAAAAAGAGAAGACATCAGACTCCAGGGCCCAGAAACTATTCTCAACAAAATCACAGAAGAAAATTTCCCCACTCTAAAGAAAGAAATGCCTATAAACATATAAGAGGCCTACAGAACACCAAATCGAATTGACCAGAAAAGAAAAACTGCCCGCCACATAATAATCAAAACACAAAACATGCAGAACAAAGAAAAAATATTAAAAGCTGCAAGGGAAAAGGGCCAAATAACATTTAATGGTAAACCTATCAGAATTACACCTGACTTCTCAGCAGAGACCATAAAAGCCAGAAAGGCCTGGACAGAGATCCTGCAAACCCTAAGAGACCACAGATGCCAGGCCAGACTACTTTACCCAGCAAAATTATCAATAACCATAGATGGAGAAAACAAAATATTCCATGACAAAAACAAATTCAAACAGTACCTATCCACAAATCCAGCCTCACAGAAGGTACTAGAAGGAAAACTCCATCCCAAAGGGTCAAACTACAACCAAAACTACCCAGGAAATAGATAACTATCCCATGGCAAAAACACAACTACACAAACGCTCGACTGGAAACAACATCAAAATTAAGACTCTTAACAGTCACTGGTCATTAATATCTCTCAACATCAATGGCCTCAATTCTCCAATAAAAAGACACAGACTAACTGAATGGGTACATAAACAAGATCCAACATTCTTCTGCATCCAAGAAACACATCTCACCCATAATGAAAGGCATTACCTCAGGTTAAAAGGTTGGAAAAAAATATTCCAAGCAAATGGTCCCAAGAAGCAAGCAGGTGTAGCCATTTTAGTATCGAACAAAATAGATTTTCAACCAAAATTAATCAAAAGGGATGAGGAAGGACACTTCATACTCATCAAAGGTAAAGTCAACCAAGATGACATCACAATTCTGAACATCTATGCTCCCAATACAAGGGCACCCACATTTGTAAAAGATCTCCTAAAAAAGCTTAAACCACACATCGATCCCCACACAATAATAGTGGGAGACTTCAACACCCCACTCTCACTGAAGGATAAATCATTGAAACAGAAACTAAGCTGAGAAATAACATCATTAACCAATGCCATGGGTCAAATGGATCTAACAGATATCTATAGAACCTTTCACCCAAACAAGAAAGAATACACCTTCTTCTCTGCACCCCATGGAACCTTCTCCAAAATTGATCACATCGTAGGTCACAAAGCAAGCCTCAATAGATACAAGAGGATTGAAATAATACCTTGTATCGTATCAGATCACCATGCTCTTAGGCTGCAATTCAACAGCAACAGAAATAACAAAAAGCCTACACGTACGTGGAAAGTAAACAACTCTCTGATAAATGACACCTGGGTAAGGGAAGAAATAAAGAAAGAAATCAAGGAGTTTCTGAAATTCAATGAAAATGAAGAAGCAACATACACAAATTTGTGGGATACATTGAAAGCAGTGCCAGGAGGAAAATTCATAGCACTAAGTGCCTTTAAAAAGAAATTGGAAACATCGCACATAAGCATCTTAACAACACAACTGGAAGCCCTAGAAAAAAAAAGAAGCAGAAACACCCAAGAGGAGTAGACGCCTGGAAATAATCAAACTCAGGGCTGAAATTAACAAATTAGAAACTAAGAAAACAGTCCAAAGAATCAACAAAACCAAAAGCTGGTTCTTTGAGAAAATCAACAAGATAGACAGACCATTAGCCAAACTAACTAAAAGGCAGAGAGACAGTATTGAAATCAACAAAATCAGAAATGAAAAGGGAGACATAACAACAGACACTGAAGAAATTCAAAGAATCATAAGATCCTACTTTGAAGGCATATACGCCACAAAATTTGAAAATCTAAGGGAAATGGACAATTTTCTTGATCAATTTCACTTGCCAAAGTTGAATGAAGACCAGATAAACAAGCTAAATAGTCCCATTTCCCCTACAGAAATAGAAGCAATCATCGATGGTCTCCCAACCAAAAAAAGCCCAGGGCCAGATGGCTTCAGTGCAGAATTCTACCAGACCTTTAAGGGCGAGCTAATACCGATACTCTTCAAGCTACTCCAAAAGATAGAAATGGATAGAACATTACCAAATTCATTCTATGAGGCCATAGTCTCATTGATACCTAAACCTCACAAAGACTCAACAAAGAAAGAGAATTTCAGACCAATTTCTCTTATGAACATAGATGCAAAAATACTAAATAAAATACTTGCAAAACGAATACAGGAGCACATCAAAGATATCATTCATCATGACCAAGTAGGCTTCATTCCAGGCATGCAGGGATGGTTTAATATACGGAAATCCATCAATGTAATCCACCATATAAACAAACTGAAAATAAAAAACCACATGATCATCTCCTTGGATGCAGAGAAAGCATTTGATAAAATTCAACACGCATTCATGTTTAAAGTTTTAGAGAGATCGGGGATACAAGGCACTTTCCTCAACATAATAAAGGCTATATACAGCAAGCCAATAGCCAAAATCAAAGTAAATGGTGAGATACTCAAGGAAATTCCTCTAAAATCGGGAACAAGGCAAGGCTGCCCACTCTCTCCATATCTCTTCCATATAGTACTCGAAGTTCTAGCCAGAGCAATAAGACAACAAAAGGAGATCAAGGGTATCCAAACGGGAAAAGAGGAAGTCAAAGTATCCCTATTTGCAGATGATATGATAGTGTACATAAGTGACCCTCAAAACTCCACCAGAGAACTCCTAAAGCTGATAAACACCTTCAGCAAATTGGCTGGATACAAAATTAACTCAAAAAAGTCTGTAGCCTTCCTATACACAAATGACAAGCTTGCAGAGGAAGAAATTAGGAAAACCATACCCTTCACATTAGCCACAAGCAATGGACAGGACATTCTTCCCAATTGAATGGAGAGTGGGGTCTGACGTTCACATGAACTCTGGTGCCCCATATTTGTTTTGTTTTTCAAGACAGGGGTTCTCTGTGTAGCCTTGGCAATCCTGGACTCACTTTATAAACCAGGTTGGTCTCGAACTCACAGAGATCCACCTGCCTCTGCCTCCCCAAGTGCTGGGATTACAGGTGTGTGCCATCGTGCCCAGTAGTCTGCCATCTTTATGACACAATGCAAATATGTCCAAAGATCTCTTTGTGATGCAGCTGAACATTCTCAGCCTTGCTCCTATCAAACACTTAATATTTCTTAAAGCAGCTGTATGACTTTGATGTAAGCATGCCCAAAACTATGCCAATCATCTAGATTTTTTTATTATTACCTTAAGAGTGTGTTTATAGTAAAATGTAACTTAATCTGAGCATGTTGAAGAATATGCCTGGCCTTAAAGTGGTTTCCTATATAAAGCTGTATAGACTCTGCAAATAAAATCTCCATTTCCCTTTTTCAAGAGAATTCTAGGGGAACTCAAGTGCTATCTTTTGGCTGCAGGTCATGAAACTTTCTCCATTCTTATATGTTCTGGTCTTGCCTATCGGCTTTGTACTGTCTAAAAGGAGTACCCATAGCATTCACTTAGGAGGACACCTAGGATGCAACAACTAGCTTGGGTGTTTGTTGTGGGAAGACATCTCCACTTTCTCTCAGAACTTTTCTGTACTGTTTGTTGAGTGAAAGAATCGGAAAAAACACTTTGGTTTCTCCTGCTGTTACATCTTCTCTGCCATGTCAGACTGTAACCTCAAACTGCCTAATGTATTAACTGTGGACCTTGCTTTCCACGTTTATAGTCTAGGCTTGTCTGGGAAGCCTCGAGTACATGAGGCAAAACCTGCCTCTGGACATAATATACCTTATCAGTTCTCCCAAATCCCCACTATCCACTGTGAAATCTGCAAAGCCATTTTCTGCATGCTTCTTTATACTAAGAAAAACTCAAAAAGCTCCCCTGTAATCACATCTCATTAAGACTTCCATTGTCTCTCTAAGGACCACAGAAAGAGAAACCAAGGAATATTTCCAGACTCCAGGCCTTTGCCATCATACTGATGAAGGCAGTATTCATCAAGCACACTTGTGTTTTCAGTTATACATAACCACTCCTGGCTCCAGTCTGTTCCTCCCTCTCCTCATTGGCTGTAGCCTCTGTACTGTATGTTTCCCAAATCATGGATATCACGGCTTCTTATTGTTTGTCAGGAATTATAGTCTCATTCCTTCTATGTATTATTCATGATGAATGAAGTTACTTCTTATTTTGAAAATGAATTTTATATGATCTGAACATTCTCAGCTCTATTTGGGAGATTACCATATGCTTTCCTTATACATGACTATATTTTTTTTCCCAGATTAATGATGGTAAAAGTAATGTGATGGAAAATCTTGATTGCCAATTTAATGTGCATTAGAATCACCAAGGAAGCATGTCTGTGAAGGAGAGATAAACCTGTTTTTGTTATGATCCCAAGTGTGATCGGAACGGTTTTGTGAAAACAGGTGAGGTTAATCCACTAAAAGACAAACCAAGGAGCCTGATTGTTGCTGGCTGAAAAGATCCCATGAACAAACTCTGGGAGGAAATATATAAATGAGCCCAAAACTGGAGCAGGACCCCAGGACCCAAATCCACCCGTCATAATATTTTTCTTGTAGATTTCCAGGACCCTCTGGATCCTTCTATTTCCCCATTCTCCCATGCTTCTCTCACCTAAAGTCCCAATAGGATGTCTTCCCTTCTGTACCACTTTCCTGATAAGTGAAGACATTCATGAGACATGGCCCTTGGGCTAGTGTCCAGATATAAGTGAATATATACCATTTGACTCTTTCGGCTTCTGGGTCAACTCACTCATTATGATCATTTCTAGTTCAATCCATTTGTCCACAAATTTCGGGAATTCCTTGTTTTTAATAGCTGAATAGTCTTCCATAGTGTAAATGAACCATAGTTTCTTTATCCATTCTTCTACTGAGGGACACTTAGGCTGTTGCCATGTTCTGGCTATTATGAATAAAGCCACTATGAACATGGCTGAGCAAATTTTTTTGTTGTGTGCTGGAGCATCTTCTGGGTATATTCCAAGGAGTGGAATAATTGGGTCTTGAGGAAGCCCTATTGCAATTTTTCTGAGAAGGCATCAGTTAGATTTCCAAAGTGGTTGTACTAGTTTGCATTCCCACCAGCAATGAAGGAGTGTTCTTCTCTCTCCACATCCTCACCAGCATGATCTTAGCCATTCTGATGGGTATAAGATGGAATCTCAGTGTTGTTTTGATTTGCATGTCTCTGATGACTAACAAGGATGAGCATTTCTTTAAGTGTTTCTCAGTCATATGATATTCCATTTCTCAATTGGGTTATTTGGTTTGGTGGTGTTTAATTTCTTGATTTCTTTATATATTTTGGATATTAGACCTTTGTCAGATGAAGGGTTGGTGAAAATCTTTTCCCAGTCTGTAGGCTGTCGCTTTGCTCTCTTGACAGTGTCTCTTGCCTTACAGAAGCTTCTCAGCCTCATGAGGTCCCATTTATTTATTGTCGACGTTAAAGCCTGGGCCGTTGGTGTTCTGTTCAGGAAGTTGTCTCCTGTGCCAATGTGTTCCAAGCTCTTCCCCACTTTTTCCTCTAACCAATTTAATGTCTCTGGTTTGATGTTGAGGTCTTTAATCCACTTGTATGTAATCCACATGCATTTTGTGGATGGTGACAAATATGGGTCTAGTTGCATGTTTCTACATATAGACATCCAATTAGACCAACACCATTTGTTGAGGACGCTATGGTTTTCCATTGAATAGATTATGCTTCTTTGTCAAAAATCAAGTGACCAAATATGTGTGGATTCATCTCTGGGTCTTCAATTCGATTCCATTGATCCACCAGCCTATTGCTGTGCCAGTAACATGCTGTTTTAATTACTGTTGCTCTATAGTACAGCTTGAGATCGGGTATGGAGATTCCTCTGGAAGATCTTTTATCATATAGGATTGTTTTTGCTATTCTAGGCTTCAAAATATTTTGTAGGTATTTTGATAGGGATTGCATTGAATTGCTTTTGGTAAGATGGCCATTATTACTATGTTAATTCTCCCGGTCCATGAACAAAGCAGATCCCTCCATCTTCTGATATCATCTTCAATCTCTTTCTTCAGAGATTTAAAGTTTTTTTCAAACAAGTTCTTCACTTGCTTGGTTAGAGTTACTCCTACATATTATATATTGCTTGTGGCTATCGTAAAGAGTGTACTTTTCCTAATTTCTTCCTCTGTCTATTTGTCATTTGTATATTGGAAAGCTACTGACTTTTTGTGTTAATTTTGTATCCAGCCAATTTGCTGAAGGTTGTTTATCAGCTGTAGGAGTTCTCTGGTGGAATTTTGGAGGTCACTTATATACACTATCATATCATCTGCAAATAGGGATAATTTGACTTCTTCCTTTCCCATTCAGATCCCCTTGATCTTCTTTTGATGTCTTATTGCTCTGGCTAGAACTTCAAGAACTATATTGAAGAGATATGGGGAAAGTGGGCAGCCTTGTCTGGTCCCCAATTTTAGAGGGATTTCCTTGAGTATCTCTCCATTTAATTTAATGTTGGCTATTGGCTTGCTGTATATAGCCTTTATTATGTTTAGGTATGTGCCTTGTATTCCCCATCTCTAGAACTTTAAACATGAATGGGTGTTGGATTTTGTCAAATGCTTTTTCTGAATCTAAGGAGATGATCATGTGGTTTTTCTCTTTCAGTTTGTTTATATGGTGCATTACATTGATGGATTTTTGTATGTTAAACCATCCCTGCATGCCTGGAATGAAGCTTACCTGGTCATGGTGAATGATGTCTTTGATATGTTCTTGTATTTGTTTTGCGAGTATTTTATTGAGAAATTTGGCATCAATGTTCATGAAAGAAATTGGTCTGAAATTTTTTTTTTTGGTTCGGTCTTTGTGGGGTTTAGGTATCAAAGTGACTATGGTCTCAAAGAAAGAGTTTAGTAATGTTTTATCCATTGCTAGCTTTTGGAATAGCTTGAAGAGTATCTGTATTAGCTCCTCTTTGAAGGAATGGTAGAATTCTGCTCTGAAGCCATCTGACGCTGGGCTTTTTTTGGTTGGGAGATTATCAATGACTGCTTCTATTTCTATAGGCAAAATAGGGCTATTTAATTTGTTTATCTGATCTTGATTCAATTTTGGCAAATGGAATTGTTCGAGAAAATTGTCCATTTCCCTTAGATTTTCAAATTTTGTGGCATAAATGCCTTTAAAGCAGGTTCTTATGATTCTTTGTATTTCTTCAGTGTCTGTTGTTATGTCTCCCTTTTCATTTCTGATTTTGTTGATTTGGATAGTGTTTCTCTGTCTTTTAGTTAGTTTGACTAACGGTTTGTCTATCTTGTTAATTTTCTCAAAGAACCATCTCTAGGTTTTGCTGATTCTTTGAATTGTTCTCTTCATTTCTAATTTATTGATTTCAGCCCTGAGTTTGATTATTTCCAGACATCTACTCCTCTTGGGTGTTTCTGCTTCTTTTTTTTCTAGAGCTTCCAGTTGTGTTTTTAAGTTGTTTATGTGGGATGTTTCCATTTTCTTTTTAAAGGCACTTAGTGCTATGAATTTTCCTCTTACCACTGCTTTCAAAGTGTCCCACAAATTTGGGTATGTTGTTCCATCATTTTCATTGAATTTCAGGAAGTCTTTTATTTCTTCCTTTATTTCTTCTATTACCCATGTGTCATTAAGTAGAAAGTTGTTTAGTTTCCATTTGTGTGTAGGCTTTTTGTTATTTCTATTGTTGTTGAAGTCCAGCCTTAGACCACGGTGATCTGATAGGATACAAGGTATTATTTCAATCTTCTTGTATCTGTTGAGGCTTGCTTCGTGACCTACTATGTGATCAATTTTAGAGAATGTTCCATGGGGTGCTGAGAAGAAGATATAATTCTTTGCATTTGTGTGAAAAGTTCTGTAGATATCTTTTAGATCCTTTTGATTCATGACATTAGTTACTGAAGTTATTTCCTGGTTTAGTTTTTGATTCAAAGACCTATCCTTCACTGAAAGTAAGGTGTTGAAGTCTCCCACTATTAATGTGTGGGGAATTGATGAGTGGTTTAAGCTTTGTTAATAGCTCTTATACAAATGTGGGTGCCCTTGTATTAGGAGCATAGATGTTCAAAATTGTGATGTATTCTTGGTTGACTTTACCTTTGATGAGTATGAAGTGTCCTTCCTCATCCCTTTTGATTAATTTTGGTTGAAATTCTATTTTATTAGATATTAGAATGGCTACCCCAGCTTGCTTCTTGTGACCATTTGCTTGAAATATTTTTCCCCAACCTTTACTCTGAGGCAATGTCTGTCCTTGTGGTTGAGATTTGTTTCTTGATTATAGAGTAATGTTGGGTCATATTTATGCATCCACTCAGTTAGTCTGTGTCTTTTTATTGGAGAATTGAGACTAATGATGTTGAGAGATATTAATGACCAGTGACTGCTAAGTCCCTTCATTTCTGCTGTTTGTTACAGTCAAGATTTTGCGAGGTTGGGATTTTGTGGTGGTGTAGTTATCTATTTCCTTGTAGTTTTGTTTGTAATTTGTCACTTTGGGGTAGAGTTTTCCTTCTAGTGACTTCTGTTATTCTGGATTTGTGGCTTGGTACTGTTTGAATTTGTTTTTGTCATGGAATATCTTGTTTTCTCCATCATTGGTTATTGATAGTTTCGCTGGATATAGTAATCTTGCCTGGCAACTGTGTTCTATTAGGGTTTGCATGATCTCTGTCCAGGCCCTTCTGGCTTTCATGGTTTCTGTTGAGAAGTCTGGAGTAATTCTGATAGGTTTGCCATCGTATGTTACTAGGCCTTTTTCTCTTGCCACTTTTAATATTTTTTCCTTGTTCCGTATATTTTGTGTTTTTATTATTATGTGGCAGGAAGATTTTCTTTTCTGGCATATCTTATTTGGTGTTCTGTATTCCTCTTGTATGCTCATATGCATCTCCTTCTTCAAATTGGGGAAATTTTCTTCTATGATTCTGTTAAAGACATTTTCTGGGCTATGGAGTTGGGTGTCTTCTCTTTCCTCAATACCTATTATTCTCAAGTTTCATGTTTTCACGATGTCCTTGATTTCTTGGATGTTCTGTGTGAAGAACTTTTCAGATTTAGCATTTTCTTTGATAGTTGTTTTGAGTTCTATGATTGTATCTTCAAGTCCCGATATTTGTTCCTCCATTTCTTGCATTCTGTTAGATAAGGTCACCTCTGAGATGCTTGCTTTCTTCTCTGATGCCTCTCGATCATGTTTTTCTTCTGTGTGTTCCTTTATCATACCTTCCATTTTTATCTTAAGGTCTTGAACTGTTTTAATGATTTCCTTCACCTGGTTATTTGTGTTTTCTGAAATTCTTCTAGTGCCTCTTTTTTTGACTCTTTTAAATCTTCAGCCCTCTTGTTTGCCTCCTCCTGCAGTTGTTTACATATTTTATTCATTTCTTCTATTATCTTATTTACTAAGGACTTGAGGTCATTTTCTTGTATATCGATTGTTTTGGGGTTCGTTGGGTTGTTTTCATTGGGATTGCTAGGATCTGGAGATGCCAAATTGTCTCGGTTTTTGTTAGCATTCTTTCACTGTCTTCTTGTCATTTTGGTGTCTATGATGTTGGGAGGGACCTTTTAGTGACCTTCACTGGTGGAGAGTGGATAGTTGATGACTGATTATAGGTCAGGTGCTTTTGCTATGGGGATCAAGGAGTATTTCCCTGGAACAGGCAGGCGGTCCAGTTTCCACTCCTGGAGATTTTTCTCTACACCGTAGGCTCCAGACTGAGTCAGCCAAAGTAGGTTTCTGTTTGGACCCTTTCACCTTACTGGTGTAATTCAGATCAGCACTTTTGGGACCTAGAACAAGGACAGTACACAAGCACTCTGGTTGTGTAGGTTGATCCCAGCTGCCTGTCCTTCCTGTTGCTTTGTAGCCAAGACCCCAGCTGGACATGATTTTCTGGGCTGTAGCTGTCTTTTACCTCTGCCTCTATACCCTGTAGAAGTGCCCAGCATCTCCCAGGAACGTGGGAGATCTTGTCAGGCCTGTGGGAGCTGAACCAGCTAGGTTCTGTCTGTTGTAGCATGCAGGGCCAGACGCAATACGTATTCAGGCCACTGGCAGGATCCAAAGTGGCAGCACTCTCCAAAGCCATGGTAGCCGGGACGCTTAGAGAACCATCTAGGTCAGCAATTAGACACTGCAGGGACGACCCACATCTCCCAATATTGTGGGAAATCTTGCTGGGCCTGTGGGAGCTGACCCAGCTAGGTTCTGTCTGTTGGAGAGTGCAGGATCAGTGCACCGCGGGCCAGAGACAATACAGATTCAGACCACATGCAGGATCCAAAGTGGCAGCACTTTACGTGCCCTTGGAAGCCAGGACACTAAGAGATCCCTCTAGGTCAGCAATTAAACACCACAGGCACAACCCATGTCTCCCGATAGTGTGGAAGATTCTGATGGGCCTGTGGGAGCAGTCCAAGCTGGTTTCTAACTGCCCCTGTTT